>NC_056743.1:1079683205-1079863205 GCF_019279795.1 Protopterus annectens
TTGTCTGCTGCCACGAACACACATTTTATTTTTTTATTTTTTATAAGAATATTTTTATTAATTTAACATATTTAAAATGTATACATAGAAAGGAAGAAATTCAACATCACATATTGTTATACAATGATAGGAATACACTGAATCATCAAGATAATCTTATACAATTAACACAGAAAGAGTCTTCATATTTCACTTGCAGCATTTCAAGGTTATCCCAACAACTAAAAGTGTTAGTATGATTTGTAGATCTTATTCTGATCACTTCTTGTTCAGTTTTCCATAGTATTGCTGTTAAATTTAAAAATTCTTTGAACGTTGGAACTGAGTTCCATTTCCATTTTTTTAATAACTTTTCTAGCACTGGCCAAGACAGCCCAAAACATTTTTTGCTCTTTGGCTTTTACTGATGCAGGAAGTGGGACATTCATTAGTATTACTGATCTAGTTAAACAATAATTATCACATCATAACCCCTTAAAAACATACTTATCTCTTCCAAATATACATTTAGTTTTTTACAATCCATAAACATGTGCATCCAGTCAGCTTTTACATCTTTCTACTCTACTGAGCAGTGGATGCTAGACAACCATCTGGCTCTTAATGCAACCAAAACTATACTTATGTTATTCACCACCCCCAAAACCTCCTCCTTAGATAAACACTCATTCATAATCACCAGCAAAAACAATACTCCCCTAGAAATAGTCTCTGACACTAAACTACTAGGAGTACTCATAGATGATCAACTAAAATTCGACAAACATTTACAAGTAAATATAAAAAAAAAACACAAAAACTTGGTATGCTATACTGCCATAATCTTTATATCTCTCCTTTCACAAGGCTCATACTAGCCAATACTTATCTCATCTCATCCCATCCCTCCTATATGGTGCATCTATCCTCACCAACCTGCAATCCTCCCTCAAAACAAAACTCTCCTCTTGCTATAACAAGATATCAAAATTTTTGGCAGGTCACAGAGCCATTTCTCACCGCCCCTGTATTCTAGCCTTCTCTTTGTCTCTCCCTACCCATTACCTTTGAAATGCATGAGCCAGAACGACTTCTAAGATCTAGTTACAAAAAAGTAATTAAATTGCACAAACCCACATGTTCAGCTGGGAATCACCTAATGTCCTTCTCTTTTGCATGCCTCTGGAATTCTCTATCATCTGCTATCCACATCACCAGCAGTCTCTCCTCATTTAAAACCTTGCTGCACTCACACCTAACTTCACAATGAAAGTGTTCCTGTTCCCATCCTACCTAATCCTTCTAATACCACTTCCTAATCTCCTAGAACTAAATATGCCATCACTGCCTCCTATAGTTCTACAGCTCTATTGAACTATTTGACCAACTACTTAACAGTTACCCTATGCTGCTACATTTGTAAAAAAAAAAAAAAAGTGTTTTTTATTGCTGTTTAATGAACTATACTGATGCATTCTATCATTGTTAACCTTTTCTTTTCATATTTACTTTGTATACCTATGAGATAATCTGTAATGTATGTGTGCAATGTGTACTATGTATTTGCATTTTTCTGGAGCTTTTCTCCTCAGAACTCCATTGAAAATGGGCTCCTTGTGGCCCAATGGACTATCCTGGCAAACAAACAGCAAATAAATAAATAAATACTACATCTCCAACAAACTGAAGAAGTCATTTTACTAAACTTGTAGATTTTATAGGGAGTAACAAACATTCTATGTATATATTTCCACATAAAAAACTTTCCAGTATAAACTTGAAGAAGTTTGACTAACTGATTTAAGTAACAAAGTTTTAATCTTACCATCTGTTGAGGTTGTGATGACCGTGCCCTGGCCCAGCAATCAAGGAGCCTCAATCCTCACCACTAACACCAGGGAGGTCGTCTCCTAGAAGAGGAAAGCATAACTAATACACACAGTAAAGTACAATTTCCCTTAAGTGCACAAAGAGATCACAGTCAGTCTGGGGCTGGTTGCTCCCTTATTCACCAGGTCCCCAATAAGACTCCCCACTGGCACAGCTATAGGATCCAGGTCTCAGCCTAACTGGGCAAGCTAAAACCTCCAGTACCCTCTCTGTCCAACCAGTGCTTCGTGTCCCTGCCAAGTAGCTGACAAAACACACACTTTGAGATAAGTATTTATACAACTTCACAGACACTCCTGGAAAAGGCTGACACAGATTCTCCAACTGTGCCCCTTTACCCAGACTATACGGTAGTAATTACTGCCACCACCCAGTTAATAATATCAGCTACTAAAAGGCCCTTAAAAGGGTTCCAATTATTACTGTGCAATATTAATATCCAATGGCAGTATGACTAACAGTCAAGGCTTACTTTAGAGTGGCCTATTACAATAACCTCTATAAATATGCAATGTACTCTAGAGCTTATCTCTACACAAATCAGCCACAGGTAGAAGGTTTTAAAAATATTTAATAATAAATAATTAAAACACAAGACAAAACTACTACACCACAGAGATATCTAAGAGTTCAGAGATCACAGAGAAATGTAAAATAATACAATAGGACAGGTCTGATTTAAAAGAAAAATACCTAATTAAGCTTTACTAGCTTTAACTATTCCTAAAAGAAATCACAGTGCTAAGACTTACATGTGAGCACAAGGCAGAGTGCTGATAAGTGGATATCCAAGATCAAAATGCTTCCGGGCTCTTGTGAGAAATAGTATTTAAACATGACTCACAAGCATGTCTCTAAGGCCCTCCCAAAGTTGCATCATTTTTGACACTTAGGTTTTCCCAGTATTCATATTGCATCATATTAACACCTGGTCTGAGTTCTCATGCCACGAACTGCATTATATAGCAATCTAACACCTCCTCAGAAACTTACAACAGTACAAGGCATTTCACATATACATTCTAGCAGAAACCAGAGCAATAAAGCACATTCCATATCTGAATTCTGGTCATAAACTTTAGCCTTAAAACAATGAGCATGAAACCTTCATCCAGCCGTCCTGGAGCCCAATTCTAACATAAAAGGGTACAACATGCTTCACTGGGCCAGTAGAGTGCAATGTTATCACATATTTTGCAGTTCCACATTTCACAATATTCTTTTACATTCAAGAAAACATGCCTGTATTTTACATTTATTTACAAATGCCAGAATTATATATCAAATTCTATTTGACTAGGCTGACAGCCTTTGCCCATCTCTCCCCAATCGTCACAGAGGTACTCAATCCACTACTATCTGAAAAGTTCCAGAATTTTGCATCAACATTCTTATTATTATTTATAATTAACTTATATAACTTGGACAAGCTTCCTTTGAAGGTCAATTTGCCTTTGAAGATAGCATTCACATATTCATATAATGGGAGAGTAATATTCTGTTCCTCTTCACTCATATTATCTACAAATTCACTTAATTTCTTACTGATGGATAATATTAACAGGTTTGCAGATTCATCCAACTTATATTCTTTAATTAAATATTCTGGGGACTTAGCTTTTCCTTTTCAAAGCAATCAGACCATAATACTAATCCATTCCTTTTTAGTAAATTCATTTTAACATTGTTCTGACTTTCCTTAAATCTACAGATGTGTGCAATGCAAAAGCACAAAAACTTCCATTTTGATATTAGTGGAATTTTAAAAATACATTTCTTAACTTTTAAGAATTGATTTCATATATGCAGAGTCTAAAGATAGAAATGAATTTCCTTCTAAGGTAAATTTTGTTAACCAGATTAAATGATTGTTACATATTTCTAATTTATCATATTTAATAAACTTATAAGAATTTAGTATAATCTGCCCTTGCATGGTTTTCCATTGATTCGTGTAAGTTGAAACTATTCAGAGAATAACAGAGTTAAAATCTGCAGCAATAGAATAAGATTCTATATCTAGGAAGCTTATACCACCATACTCCCATAATCTTATATGATGTTTATAAGCAATTCTTGGATTTTTAGAATATCATAACAATGACATTAGCATTATTTATTTATTTATTTATTTATTTCAGTTTGGTGACCGGGGGTTCCACTGGGCTCGAGAGCCCATTTTCAGTGGAGGCCCAGGGAGAAAAGCTCCAACATTACATAGTAAAACATTGGATATTGGATAAAGTTACAATTCATGATACAGATACATAAGATAAGCAAAATACAGTTGATATGGAGGGTGTAGAAAAAAATAGAGACATAAACAGGTAAATTGGTAAGGCTTCACATTACATAATAGACACTGAATTTGTGGATTAAGTAACCATTCAAAATTCAGACATGAACTGGTACATTAGTAAAGCTACACTTTACATAGTAAGCATTAAGTATTCAGATAAAGTACCTCTCAGGATGCAGATACATAAGATAAGCAAGTTGTAGTAGCAATTGAGGGTGCAGACACTTTTGAGAACAGAGACATGAACTGGTGCAGATACTTTGCAGAACAGAGGCATGAACTGGTACATTAGTAATTTAGCAAATAAGTCATATTTTGCAAGGAAAAAATTTCAGTGTTTGTATAGAAAATGTGTCTTGTTTGGATGCCAGACCAGGTACAAATGAAGGGAGAGGAGAACAGGGAAAGAAAACTAGATACAATATGTACGGAATGTACAAGAAATAATGCTGAAGAGAGAGTCATTTCTAGAGGTGTTAAGAAGTCATTTCTAGAGGTGTTAAGTAGTAGGCAAAGGGGAAGTAGGGAAAATATGATTTAAAGTGAGGAGAGAAGAAGGCTAAGTGGGTAAAGTGCAATTGCACTTCCACTTAGAGAATAAGTACGAATGGAGATGTGATTTGAAGTTGTTAGTGTTTTCAATAGTTCGTAGAGAAGGAGGGAGAGAGTTCCGTTTTTTGGCTAGGGAGAAGGACAGGAGGTGCCGTCCAGCAGGGCGGGTTGGTTTGTAGACTGTGAGAAGGTTTAGGTGGGAAGATCTAAGTAGCCTGTTAGCAATGTAAGGTTGTAGGTAGTTGGAAAGAGCAGGCCATATGGTAGGGTTGAAGAATAGCTTATGGACAGTAGTAAGTTGGAGGGAGTCGAGATGGTTGGGAAGTTCTAGCCAGTTAAGTATGTGGAGGGCAGAGCAATTGTGGGAGGTGTGTTTGGCTTTTATGGCAAACTTGGAGATTTTATTGTAACAACTTTCCATTTTGGAAGAGATGGAGGCAGATAGGTTAGTTAGTATGGGTGCACCATACATTAGAGTTGGGAGAAGGTAGGTGGTGGCAAGGGTTTGTCTAGTAGAAGGAGTGAGATGGTGGATGTTTCTATATAGTAGGCCAAGTTTTTGATGAGTTTTCTTGATGTTTAGTTGAATATATGTGTCAAATTTTAGGTGTTCATCTATGGTGACCCCAAGTAGTTTAGCATGGGGAACGATTTCTATAGTAGAATTGTTGTGGCTTCTGATTTGGAAAGAATTATTATCAAGTGGGCAGGATTGTGAAGGAGTGAAGAGTAGTATTTTAGATTTGTTAGCATATAGAGATAAATGGTTTTGCAACATCCAGTCCTCAGTGGCAGAGAAGGCAGTTTGTGTGTAAGATTGAAGTTCTGGGATGTTGATGGCTCTGCAGATTAAAATGGAGTCATCAGCATATTGTACTATTTTAGTATTTGGGATAGCTGAGTGGAAGTCATTGACAAAGATGTTAAACAGCATAGGGCCAAGAATAGATCCTTGGGGAACTCCAGTATGGGGTGGGAAGGAAGTCAGAGGTGCCTTTCTTCCATTTTACAGCTTGAGATCTATCAGATAGATAACTTGAAAACCAGGATAGGGAATTGTGAGAAAGGTTAAGATTAGCCAGGTGGCTGAGGAGATGGGTATGGGAGATAGTGTCAAAAGCTAAGGAGAGGTCTAGTAGAACTGTAGAAACTATATTTCCGGAGTCACAGGCATGGTTGACTAAATCTAAGAATGAGAGAAGAGCAGTAATAGTACTATGGCCAGGGCGGAAGCCATGTTGGGTTTGAGAGATTAGATGGTTTGTGGCTAGAAAGGACATTAGTTGGGTGTGAACGCATTTTTCCAGTATTTTGATATTGGGGAAAGGATGGCTATGGGGCAAAAGTTAAAGGTATTATTATTTTTACCGCCTTTGTGAAGAGGATGTATAAAGGCAGAACGCCAGAGCTTAGAGACATAAGATTCTTGTATGGATCTGTTGATTAAGATGCTAATGGGGAGGGCGATGCCATCTGCAGCAATTTTTAAGAACTTAGAGGGAATGTTATCTGGGACATTAGAGCATGGTTTCAGCTTGCTGAGGAGTTTTTTATGTAGAAAGTTGGAATTGGATTAAGTTCAAAGGTGCCAGAGCTTAGGGACATAAGATTCTTGTATGGATCTGTTGATTAAGATGCTAATGGGGAGGGCAATGCCGTCTGCAGCAATTTTTAAGAACTTAGAGGAAATGTTATCTGGGACATTAGAGCATGGTTTCAGCTTGCTGAGGAGTTTTTTTTATGTAGGAAGTTGGAATTGGATTAAGTTCAAAGGTGGGGGGGTTGGGTTTAGAGGCTGGGATAGAATGACTAGCTTGTAAGGGTGGGGTGTTTGGGAAGGATTTAGTTAGTTCAGCAATAGAGTTAATAAAGAAGGAGTTGAAAAGAGAGGCGATTTCTGGATCGGTCTTAGTAGTATCAGGGCAAGGATTGTTTTTAGTGCCTGGGTGAAGGAGTGAGTTGATGGAGTTCCAGAATTGTTTGGGGTTTGTGGAGAGATTGGTCTGGAGTTTCATATATTAGGATTGGTTATCCTTGATTATGTGTCTTTTGGTGAGGTTGCGGAGTTGCTTATATTTAAGGAGGGTTTCAGGAAGTTTATTGTGCTGAGAAAGTTTTCAGCATTTATCTCGCAGTTGCATAAGTTTTTTGATTTCCTTGGTTAGCCATGGTGTGGGGTTGGGTTTGACTCTAATAGATCGTGGAGGTGCTTGGGTATTAAGTACATTTAGGAAGGTGGAATTGAAGTGATCAACATCATTATCTGGAGGGAGTGTTTTTAGAGTGTTCCAGTTAGTTTGTTTGAGGGTGTTAGAGAAGGTTGTAGGGTTGAAGTTAGTAAGGTTATGAGTATGAATATAATGGTGCTGGTGAGGGGAGGAATGGGTTGCTCGAAGGATAAAGGCAGGCAGGTGGTCACTAATAGAATCAGGAAGGATGCCTGAGTCTAAAATGTTGTTAGGGTGGGTAGTTAGTATCCAGTCCAGAGTGGATCCTGGAAGATTGGTTTTGTTGGGTCTGGTGATAGAGTTAGTAAATTGTGTGAAGTTGAAGAGATTGACAGATATGGTGGGATTTTGGTTGTTAATTTTATTCTAGTCTAGGTTGACGTCACCTAGAATGTAGGTCTCTAGGTGGATATTAGTTGAGGCCCATTGGTGGATATCTTCTAAAGTAGTAGTGTTGTTACCTGGGGGAATATAGAGGGATATGATGCAGATACTTTTATGAGTGTTCATTTGTAGTACGCCTATGACAAGTTCTGCATTGTTAAACTGAGGAGTGGGATTTGGATAAAGAATAATGGGGAGTGTATTAGAGATTACTAAGGCTATTCCTCCACCTCTTCTATTCATGCAGTCACATCTAATGGTTTGGTAACCAGGGGGTAGAATTTCTGAGTCAGAGATGTATGGTTTTAACCAAGTCTCAGAGATGGCTACTATGTCTGGTTGGTTCTGGTTAAGCCAGGCATGGAAGTTAGTTACTTTGTTTCGTAAACTTTGGGCATTTAGAGTAACTAATTTAAGGCTTTTGAGGCTGGCAGTTGTGGTAGTTTTTGGAGGGATGGTGTTGTTGATGGAACTAGGTCCAGGGTTAGGGTGTATATCACCTGCTAGAAGTAGGTGGATGAAGAGAGAAGGTAGTAAGTGGTTATGTTTTCCTTTTGAGTGTAGGGGATGATATGAAAGAGGTTTAGGGAAGTTGTGTTTTGCTAATGTGGGTAAGATCTTTGGTTTGAAGTAGTAGAGGTGATTGGGCTGGACTAATGAGGCTGAGATGGTGTGGAAGTGAGGTATTGTAAGGGTGAGTTAGGGGCCGAGAGAGGTGCAGTGGGATGTGAGAGAAGGGGGAAGAGGAGTGGAGAAATAGGAGGTAGTATGGAAAAGTAGAATTAAAGTTAAAGTTAGCAAGGTATTAGTGGGGATGAGAAAGGTAGGTGGAGAAGAGGAGATCATAATGAGATGGTATAAGTTTAGAAGATGGAGTAAAGAAGGAGTTATAGTGAAGGGGAGGTAGAAGGTATGGAGTGAACAAGGGGAGAGGAGTAGAGTATAGGGATTTGTATAAGGGGCGTGGCTATTAATTGAGGGGTGGGGGTGAGAGGAAGAGGGGTAGAGAGAGAGGAGGACTATGAGTGGAGGGGTAGAGGAGAGGAGGTAACTACTGGCAGGAATAAATGTAGGAGTACTGGTGGCAGGTGGGATATGGGGGCAGGGTAGGGGAGCGGAGTGAGCCCGCAGGGCAAACGGAGCAGGTAGAGCCAAGAGAGGAGAATCCTGCTGGAGAAAAACAATCTGTGAGAGAGGCTATGGACAAGGGCTAGTCCTGCTGTACTGGGTAAGTGTCAATGTAGGGGAAACACTAAAGGCAGGGTCAGAGAATGACTGGTTGGGCGATAGAATAATTAGATTAGTAGCTCATGCGATGTAATTTAGGGAAGTAGCATAAGTAAAATACATATCCTGGGGAGTGCTGACATCTAGTGGTGGAAATGGGGTAGTGCTTGGGTGCTAAAGACTGAGATATACCTATGGGATGCAGGGAGCTTTGTAGGAGGGATGTGGGGGCTTCTGGCTGTGGGAGGCTGCAAGCACACACACGAGAGGTCAGGTTAGAAGGGGATAATTGTATGAATACAGTTCCAAGGTATGATTAAACTACCTACATAGTGGGTTTCTGACTGGGTTCCCAAGGCAGATAGGTCACAGTTTAACAAAACGGGCAGTTCAGGGCATCCGTTCAGAGATGGCAGGAGAGCTTTCTTTGAAGTTTAGTAGCAGGGATGGCACCTAGGTAGAATGGCTGTAATAAAAGAGAGAATAGAGTTAGATATTGTTAGGGGAAAGGGGAAGTTCAGGAGAAAAAGAGCGAGGGGGGTATACTGCTGAGAGGAGGAGAAGGAGGGGGGTAGGGGAGAGAAAGGAAGACCGGATTAATAAGGAAGGAAGAGTGCAGGAAATATCAGATGTAGTAGAAAGTGAAGACACATGAACAAATACCACATACAATTATATTTACAATACTTAAAAATGTTACTTAAACCAGCTTTAAAACATGCAGGTTCCGGTTGTTTTGCGAGCACCGTAGACCAGAGTGTGAAGACACTATTAGTAACAGGCTAGGAGATTTAGAAAAATGGCTTGCTAAACACAATAGGTGAACTTTTAGAGTATATCAAGGGAAATGACAATGAGAGCCCATATAACAGTTCTAAAAACTAGTCGCTACCACATATAAACATTTAGCAATGCACTAGAGCAGAGCGTACTATAAGCAGTGTCAATGGTTGCAAAAATGCTAGAACTATAGCTAAAGAGGTGATAAAAACACTGGGAAGCAACTCAGAATATCAACAATGCCCTTAAGCAGAGCCTACAAAGAACAGGGTCAGTTGGCTACATAACGCTAGAGATTTCTAGCTATTTCATAGGCATATGGATGGATTAAACTAAGCGATGCACTTGGGCAGAGCAGTGATCGCAAAACTAAGGTATTGCTGATAGAGGAAGCTGTGTGGCTGGTACCACTGTGGACTTTATATAGCACTTTAGATACTTTAGCACTTTACATACTTTAGATAGCATGCTGTCAAGATATGGCGTGCTTTAGAGTCCGCTTGGTGGTTCAAATCACCAGCGTTGAAAGTACGCTACTGGGTAGTTAGATGGCAGGTTGGAAAAAGCACCCTGATGCCTGGTGTTAGGCTCGGACATCAAGTTAAAAAGTTAGTTGTAAATCCAACATCAGTTCCAGCTACAATACACAATACAGTTTATGAAAGAAACCTTGGCCGGAGATGTAGAACATAACCCAGCAGCAACATAAGCCAGGAAATATCAATGCACATAAACAGCAGCTGAGTAAGCCAAGGATTCTCAAAGCACATGCACAACATCTGCATAAACCATGGATCCTCAAAGCACATGAACAGAGATGGACCAGCCATTTCACACAAGGCACGGTTTAAAAAAGGGCAGGAGTAGTAATATCTACAGCCTTGCCTGTTCCTGTGAAAGCAGTTGTCTAGAACGAAAACATTCATAAAGTAACAGTACAATATCTACACAGCAGTATAATCATAACCATATAACCTACCGGTGAGACGAGCAGCCAGCCACAAGACCATTTAGGGGCTGTGGAAGCTAAGAGGAACAATTAAAAAATGGTGCCACTAACGCCACCAACTATAAGTAAACTTTGGGAGAAGGTTAGGGAGGGGGCTATGGGAGAACAGCGATCCGGGATTGGAGGAGGGGGAGTGGGAGGTGACAGAGCCAAAGAAAGGAGAATCCTGCTGGAGAAAAACAATCTGTGAGAGAGGCTATGGACAAGGGCTAGTCCTGCTGTACTTGGTAAGTGTCGATCTAGGGGAAACACTAAGGGCAGGGTCAGAGAATGACTTGTTGGGAGATAGAATAATTAGATTAGTAGCTCATGCGATGTAATTTAGGGAAGTAGCATAAGTAAAATACATATCCTGGGGAGTGCTGACATCTAGTGGTGGAAGTGGGGTAGTGCTTGGGTGCTAAAGACTGACATATACCTATGGGATGCAGGGAGCTTTATAGGAGGGATGTGGGGGCTTATGGCTGCAGGAGGTTGCAAGCACACACACGAGAGGTCAGGTTAGAAGGGGATAATTGAATGAATACAGTTCCAAGGTATGATTAAACTACCTACACAGTGGGTTTCTGACTGGGTTCCCAAGGCAGGTAGGTCACAGTTTAACAAAACGGGCAGTTCAGGGCGTCCGTTCAGAGATGGCAGGAGAGCTTTCTTTGACATTTAGTAGCAGGGATGGCACCTGGATAGAATGGACAGTGGGTTTCTGACTGGGTTACCAAGGCAGGTAGGCCACAGTTTAACAAAACAGGCAGTTCAGGGCATCTGTTCAGAGATGGCAGGGGAGCTTCCTTTGAAGTTTAGTAGCAGGGACGGCACCTGGGTAGAATGGACAATGGGCTTCTGGCTGGGTTCCCAAGGCAGGTAGGTCACAGCTTAACAAAATGGGCAGTTCAAGGCATGCATTCAGAGATGGCAGGAGGGCTTTCTTTGAAGTTTAGTAGCAGGGACGACACCTGGGTAGAATGGACAGTAGGTTTCTGACTGTGTTCCCAAGGCAGGTAGGTCATAGTTTAACAAAAAAGGGGCAGTTCAGGGTGTCCATTCAGAAATGGCAGGAGAGCTTTCTTTGACGTTTAGTAGCAGGGATGGCACCTGGGTAGAATGAATACACAGTGGGTTTCTGACTGGGTTCCCAAGGCAGGTAGGTCACAGTTTAACAAAACGGGCAGTTCAGGGCGTCCATTCAGAGATGGCAAGAGAGCTTTCTTTGAAGTTTAGTAGCAGGGATGGCACCTGGGTAGAATGGACAGTGGGTTTCTGACTGGGTTACCAAGGCAGGTAGGCCACAGTTTAACAAAACGGGCAGTTCAGGGCATCTGTTCAGAGATGGCAGGAGAGCTTCCTTTGAAGTTTAGTAGCAGGGATGGCACCTGGGTAGAATGGACAATGGGTTTCTGACTGGGTTCCCAAGGCAGATAGGTCACAGCTTAACAAAATGGGCAGTTCAAGGCATGCATTCAGAGATGGCAGGTGGGCTTTCTTTGAAGTTTAGTAGCAGGGACGACACCTGGGTAGAATGGACAGTGGGTTTCTGACTGTGTTCCTAAGGCAGGTAGGTCACAGTTTAACAAAAAAGGGGCAGTTCAGGGTGTCCATTCAGAGATGGCAGCAGAGCTTTCTTTGAAGTTTAGTAGCAGGGACAGCACCTGGGTAGAATGGTGGTGAGATGAGCAGCCAGCCGCAAGACCATTTAGGGGCTGTGGAAGCTATGGGGAACAATTCAAAAACATATTTTCCATTTTCTTTAAAAGTTTTTTGTCAGGTATTAAAGCTATTGAATGCAATATAAATATAATCTTGGGTAATATAATAATTTTAATAAGCACTATCCAACCCTTAAAAGTAACAAATCATTCCATTTTAATAAGAAGTAACACTTCTTCATATATTTTCAAAATTATTATTAATAATCTTACTCACATCTTCAGAGATTTTTATTCCTAAATATTTTAGTTCTTTTCCTTCCCAATTGCATTTATATTTATCTTTAAACTTATTATCTAGTAATTGATTTAACACTAAAGTTTCAGTTTTATTATTATTAAATTTCAGGAGCTATAGTTTTTGAAACTTTCCAATTTCCTCATCTATTTGTTTGACTGAGTAATTTAAATATCCTATGGTTATTAAAATATCAAAAAGCTGTATATTAGATTGACAATTTCTGTTAATTGAGAATCCATCATTTTTTTCATTGTTTCTTACACTATTAGATAAGGGTTCAATAAGTAATGCAAATAATATAGGGGACAAGGGACACCATCTTGCTTTGTGCCCTTGTTTAAAGTGAACCTTGAGAAATGCCAGATCCAATTTTAATATATGCTTTGGAGTGTCTATACAGGTTTTTTTAGTATTCAATATTCCAATAAACTATTCTGGAAATGCAAATGCTTCTAAAGTTTTCAACAAGTAGTTCCAATCTACAGAACTGAAAGCTCTCTTGATAACTAAGCGAATTAGGGCCAGTTTTGTGTTCATTCCTTTTGCTAAATACCATTTTTATATTATCATACATTAATCAATTGATTATAAATCTTGGTTGATCTTCAATTAATACATCCACTATATCTTAATCTTGTAGTGAAAACAGAAGTAAATATTTTGTAGACTGCATTTAATAATGAAATAAGTCTATATGAGGAATCTTACTTATTACCATTTCCTTATTTAAGTATAGGTGAGATTACAGAAAATTTCCATGACAGAGGAATTATTTTGCCACTCTAAATTATTCTGTAAATATCACCCAGTAATTCTAAAATATTTAATGGAAGCAGACTATATAATTCCATACTTAAACTATCTAACCCTGGAGCTTTACCATTTTTCCATTTTGTAAAGCTTTCTTAACTTCTATCAGGTAATATGTTTATTCAGCACAGATATTTTTTGGTCATTAAGTTTATTAGTAACATTTTTCTTTAAATAATTTAAATTTTGTAATCATCAGGATTACTATTTTTAGCTTTATTAAGATCCTCATGGAACTTTTTAAAAATATTAAGCACTTCCTCCATGTCTGACGTATGCTTATTAGAGTGAGGATTCTGAATATTACTGATTTGTGCCTTTTTGCTTAACATCTTACTTCTGTTAGCTAATTTATGTAGATTGTTTGAAGTCATTGCATAACTGCGCAGTTTTATTTTTTCTAAAGCTATCTTCACTTTCTCCACTTTATACATCAAAACTGTTTATTTTAGCATTATTTTTAATGACTTCAGTATTATCTAATTTCTTTGTTTGTTGTTCAAACCTCACTGTGAGTATTTAATCTTATATTTCTAGCAACTCTTTATCCCACTCTTTCATTTTATTACTAGCCCATCTTCCCATTCTATCTTTAATATGCATCTTAAGGAGTCCCATAGTGTGACTTTACTAACTTGACCATTATCATTCAAAGATAAAAAAAATCAATTTGTTCCTTAAGGGAACTCTGAAATTCTTTTCATTTCATCATATATAGTGGGATTCTATAAACAGTTTGGAATTTCCTTATATCCGTTAATAAATTAATACTTAGTGCATTATGATTAGATAATAGGGAAAGAAATAGTTTTAAAATAATTCCCTTTATTAAGTAACTCTATAGAGGCATAAATCCTATCAATTCTAGTTTGCGTCCCATGTGCATAAAAATAATGAGTGAAGAACAATGACTTATCTTCTACTTTTACTAGTAAATCAACTAAATTATTTACTTATTACTATTATTATTTATTTATTTATTACTAATCCAAATGTTTAGTGCTTTATCTGATGCCAGTATGTTAGCTTTCTTCCATTCACTTGAATCTTCTATACTAGATATACAGTTAAAATTCCCTGCTAAAATTAAACATCCCTTCCAGTGACTTTGTAGTAAGTTTAAGTGATCTTTAGCCACTCTTGCACCTATTCTAGGGAACCAATAAAAATTAGCTGGTGTATAGAGTTTGCCGTTATATTTAACTGCTATAAATATATACATCCCTTTTTGATCATTAATGGATTCCATGACTTTAGGCATCACAGCAGATTTTCTCCAAAATATAGTGGTTCCTCTCCTCTTTTTGTTAAAAGAATCAGATGATAACATTTTGTAACCTAAGTTATTTAAATATTGTATATCTTTAACTATCAAGTGAGTCTCTTGCAAGAATATGTCTCCTCCATCTAATTTTAGATATGTCATTAATGATTTCCTTTTGTTGTCAATATTTAATTCATTTACAATAATATATTATAGATTAAAACTATCCATACTGTGTATTTAAAAATATTTCTTTTAAAAGATAATATGATATATTTATCCACCATATCAACTTAATTATATAAGGGACTCCATTGCATTCCTCCAACACTATCTTAATATTCCACTTTTTTAAATTCTTCCTTTCTGCAAACTAAACTACTAAAACTCATAAATAAAAACAAAGACAAGCCTACAACTGTAACTGTATATACTGCTAATAAAACACAACCAACCATGGATATCAAAGTTCCTAGTTTGCCTATCGAATAGACAAACTATAATACTATCTCTGTACCAACCAATACCTAAACATTCATCAAAAAAAAACTAGCCAAAAGCTCCTGTGACTGAAAAATAATTAATATTATGTATAAGTCAAAAATAATAGACTATTAATTTAATTATGTATTTTGAAATTTAAAACTATTCCCCCATCACTACATTAAAGTTTAATAATCCTCTTCTATTAATCACAAATATGAAATAATCCAACAAATAGTGTACTATATGCCTATTTATGTAATAGTAGTATAATTTTTTTATTAAATGAGGCCTAAAGAGATAAAGACATCTGTAAACCTACAGGTGACAGGTAATCTTTGTCATAGTAAACTATAATACAAAAGGTAAATCAATGTGTATATATATATATATATATATATATATATATATATATATATATATATATATATATATATATATCATGCTAAAAGATACACACATATTTTACAGATCTAACAAAAGATCTGAATTCCCTTTTAAAGTGCCTGTGTCTATATCTCAAAATTGTGTAACACTCTTAACATGACAAACTATCAAATTATTTAAAAATCCTTTAGTTTATTAATCTACTTAATAAAAATATACACATGACTGGGGTTGATGAGAATGTCATGCTATTTCTATGGAGTGAAAAATATATATTTGCAATTTATAGTGTATTCAGAAGTTACAATTAGGTTAATTCAAATCTCATTCTGCCTTCTCAGCTTCAAACATATTGAAAAAATCTACTTTACTTTCTATCAGAATAGATGTACTGATTCAGCAATATAACACTCGAATTTCTGCTTTGACTTATGAAATGAGTTATTTTAGGTAGTGTTAGTGAATCTAATAAAATACAACATGTAAAAAGTTCAATGGTCACATGAACAAGCTTTAAATTTCAGCTTTCAGATTATTTTCAAATACTGTATATAACTCCTATGTAAATTATATGAGATCTTGTACATTCACATTTCTGCCATATGCAGGTATATGTAATAGAATTCTTTCTTATAAGCAGTTTGTTATTTAAACATATTATTCTGTCTTATTCCCCATTAATATTCAACCTTACTCTATATATTTTGTATTTTTAAAATTTCCCATCAAAGTGCCATTTAATCATCATCTCTCTATTAAATATTATAGTATGTGTATATATTTCTTAACATACTGATGCTGCTCCTTTATTAATCTTACATATTAAATATATCATTCCTTGTGCTTTTGCATATTAGTCATAGATTCATAGATGTTTAATAGGCTAATGATCACAAGGGCCTTTTTAAGCCTAGCCATGCATCCCAAATCTCTGTCAAGTCCTGATACCCTCGATAAGTATAAGCATGGGCCTGGGAGATGAACCATTTACAGGTTACCTATTTGCAACAGAGACATAGGTGCCAAACCAGGGATGAATTTCTGGTTTCCCATCCAATTTGGTTGCACTTGAATTAGATTAGGGAGGAACTATGCTTCACATGAATGGGGAGCTTGTTCCATAGACAGGGGAGTCTCTGGGATACATACCTATCTCTCCAGCAGGTCCTATTTATATTACAGGCAAGGTTTAGGTCTTTAGAATGGATAATTCTGGTGCTGTTTGTTTTGTTGATCTGCAGAAGGTCCATCAGAGTGGGGTCTGACAATGCCCTGTATGCCAGGTATAGATCTCCCCTCAAAAGCCTGTAGGAGACAGAATACAGAGATAGGGCCTTGAGGTGGTCTGCATAGGACATATTACTTATGCCCTGTATTCCTTTAGTGAGGAACTTCTGTGGACATTCCAATTGTTGGATATGCCTGGTTAGGTACATAGGTGCAATGTACTCAATGATAGGTCTGCTGAATGCCAAATACAGTGGAACAATGACTTTCTTGGACTTAGATGCCATGAGATGTCTACTCTTATTAACTTTAGTATTACATAAGCTGATTTAAGTATATTTTCTGCACTTATTTAAGATTTGAGTGAGTAAATATTGTGTGTCTTGGATTCAGAAAATATTGTTTGTGTCTCTGAATCTCTGCAGTTTGCCATCTGAGCTCACTGAAAGTCATAAACTGCTTTGTAATTCCTTTATTAGTGTTAATTAACTTGGGGGTTTCTGCTAACATTAAAATCTGTGTTGGTTACATTTCTAGTAATCATTTTAAATCGAGTTGCTGGATACTGAGACTTGTCTGCATATATCAACTGGACATAAGCTGATTTAAGTATATTTTCTGCACTTATTTAAGATTTGAGTGAGTAAATATTGTGTGTCTTGGATTCAGTAAATATTGTGTGTGTCTCTGAATTTCTGCAGTAGTTCCCCACCCACCCTCCCTGTTTCTTGTTGTGGTGTTAATCTTGGTGGCTTTGGAATTGCCCGCCCCTGCTGTAAATCGCTTTTTGCACACTCCTCCTGGACCCATCTCATTCGCTCACTCAACTGAGTACAGTGAGATCATATTTTGATTTTGGATACTCTTACCAGTCCCATCTCCTCTGCAGTGTACAGAGAGAGCACTTGGGAAGGGCATTCCCCTATAGTATCTTAATCTGCTCTGTTTCCTCCATCTCAAAAAAAAAATGTTTTTTTGCACTTTATCTGCCTTACTGTATTTGTGTTTCTTCCTACTTTATTACCTTATTTTGCTTTTGCCTCTTTTAAAAGTACTCAATTAAATTTATTCTGCTGCCTTTATTACTGCTTGTTAGTAGCCTGATTAAATTGTAACTGTTATTCTAAGGCCCTTGGTTTAAGCACTTGGGCTTCAAACCAGTTGTTTTACATTAGGAAGGTTTGTGGTCTGCACTGTTGTGGCAGGACAGGTAGCGTGCATCCTTCTAAGTTGGGAACTGCTGATTGAAGGCTCAGTGTCTGTTATTCGAAAAGTGTATTAGTTCTAGGTTAAGGACTTGGGCTTCAGGCCAGTTATTTTACATTAAGAAGGTTTGTGGTCTGCACTCTTGTGGGAGGAGAGGCTAGATTCTGCCCTTCTGAGCTGGGAATTTCTGGTTAAAGGCTTATTGCGCATGCTTACTTGAACTGTTTCTTTCTGAAATCGGTATGTCTTGTTTGCTGTAGCATAGACTAGATTCAGGCCGGCTGGATCTAGCTTTGTTTGTATGAATTGTGCACTGACCCAGGTCGTCTTTTTTGGAGAAGGTTTCTCTGTACCCTAGTGGTAGGACTGTGCAGTTAGAACTTGTCTGATTAAAGACTGCTGGAACAGAGCTCAGTTTTAAGCTTTTTAACTGGTCAGTTGGGTAAAGTGTTGTTTTGATTGTATCTGCTCTATTTTCTGGAAAAAAAAAATATACATATATATATATATATATATATATATATATATATATATATATATATATATACTTCTTTCTCGCCTTTCTGAACTAGTATAGTCCAGTTTTCATGTTGTTGCTGAATCCAGGGTCGTGTTACAAGTTTCTGTGTTGCCATACCTTACTTGGATAGAAGGAAGTTTCTCTGTTCACCTGTGAGAAAGGGGAGCTTTGAGCAGGCTATCTGTCCCTGGAGGAGTGGTTTCAGCTCAGAAGTTGGTAGTTTATTGGCCTTTTTGGGCTAATTTTGATTGTATCTGCTCTATTTTCTGGAAAAAAATGATATACTTGTTTCCCACCTTTCTGAACTAGTATAGTCCAGTTTTCAGGTTATTGCAGAATCCAGGGCTGTGTTACAAGTTTCTGTGTTGCCATTACCTTACTTGGATAGAAGGAAGTTTCTCTGTTCACCTGTGAGAGAGGGGAGCTTTGTGCAGCCTATCTGTCCCTGGAGGAGTGGTTTCAGTCCAGAAGTTAGTAGTTTATTGGCCATTTTGGGATAATTTCTATCTCTTTCACTTCCCTGCTATAAAAACCTCATTTGCTCAGTTCTTACACTTGTATTCCACTCAGCAAGTGCCTTCCAGGTGTTCTGCAGAGTCTACAGCAGCAGAGAGACAAAAGAGTGACTTTGGAGTGATTAAGAATCAGTTTTCTGCTTTTCTTGCTGTCTTAACTAATTCTGCCTAAAACGCCAGTTTTTTTTTCTTAACGAATCTGTGATTTAAAAAGTTTATTATTGTATACATCTCCGCACAGCTCCTCCTGGTGTCCTGCAGAGTGATACAGGCAACTGGTAGGCTACGCACTCAAGTGCGCTAGCTGAATTAAAGCATTTACTGTGTTTCTGTACCTAATTTCTGCTACTTAAAATAAATAAATAAATAAATAAAAAATATATCCTTGTTTCCCACCTTTACTGAACTAGAATAGTCCAGTCTTCAGGTATTGCTGATCTCTGGGCTGTGTCATAGTTCCTGTGTTGCCCATATCCTTATTTGGATAGGAGGAAGCTTCTTTGTTCACCAGTGAGAGTGGGGAGCTCTGAGCAGCCTATCTGTCCCTTGAGGAGTGGTTCCAGCCCAGTAACTTGTAGCTTATTGGCCGTTTTGGGCCATTTCCTATCTCTTTCTAACCCCCTGCTTTAAAGCCAGCTTTAGCGCACTTTTGCACTTGTAAATTAAAGTTTGTCCTGTTTGTTGCATTTATCTGTTGAGGCTACACACTCAAGTGCGCTAGCCTGTGTTACATGTTTATTGCATTTTCCTGCTGTTTGTTGCAAAAAAAAAAAAATTATCCTTGTTTCCCGTCTTTCCTGACCTAGAGTAGTCCAAATACAGGCTTTGCTGTATTCTGGACTTTTGGAAAGTTCCTGTGTTGCCCATTTCCTTTCTTGGATAAAGGGAGGCTTTTTTGTTCACCAGTGGCAGTGGTGAGCTTAGAGCAGCCTATCTATCCCTGAAGGAGTGTTCCCAGCACAAGAATCTGGTAGTCTATTGGCCGTTTTGGGCCAATTTCTAGCTCTGTCAAGTCCCCCTGTATAAAACCCGCTTTGGCATGTATTTTTGCACTTGTTACTACTCAGCCAAGCTCCTCGTGGTCCTGCAGAGTGGTGCTAGCAGCAGAGAGGCTAAAGAGCGACTGCTAACCTGATAAAAGTGTTTTCCTGCTACTACCTGGGCGACTGTCCGATCTAGCTAAACTGCAAGTATTTCTGCATTCTTGAACTGTTTTAAACTGTTTAAAGTTGTTTTTGCACCTGCACTTTTAAAGTTTGTCCTGTTTGTTGCATTTACCTGTTGAGGCTACACACTCAAGTGCGCTAGCCTGTGTTACATATTTATTGCATTTTCCTGCTGTTTGCTGCAAAAAAGAAAAAAAATTATCCTTGTTTCCCGTCTTTCCTGACCTAGAGTAGTCCAAATACAGGCTTTGCTGTATTCTGGACTTTTGGAAAGTTCCTGTGTTGCCCATTTCCTTTCTTGGATAAAGGGAGGCTTCTTTGTTCACCAGTGGCAGTGGGGAGTTTAGAGCAGCCTATCTATCCCTGGAGGAGTGTTCCCAGTACAAGAATCTGGTAGTCTATTGGCCGTTTTGGGCCACTTTCTAACTCTTTCAAGTCCCCCTGTATAAAACCCACTTTGGCGCGGTTTTTGCACTTGTTACTACTCAGCCAAGCTTCTCGTGGTCCTGCAGAGTGGTGCTAGCAGCAGAGAGGCTAAAAGAGTGACTGCTAACCTGACAAAAGTGTTTTTTTTGCTGCTACTACCTGGGCGACTGTCCGATCTTGCTAAACTGCAAGTATTTCTGCTTCTTGAACTGTTTTAAACTGTTTAAAGTTGTTTTTCACCTACACTTTTAAAGTTTGCCCTGTTTGTTGCATTTACCTGTTGAGGCTACACACTCAAGTGTGCTAGCCTGTGTTACATATTTATTGCATTTTCCTGCTGTTTGTTGCAAAAAAAGAAAACAAAAAAATTATCCTTGTTTCCCGTCTTTCCTGACCTAGAGTAGCCCAAATACAGGCTTTGCTGTATTCTGGACTTTTGGAAAGTTCCTGTGTTGCCCATTTCCTTTCTTGGATAAAGGGAGGCTTCTTTGTTCACCAGTGGCAGTGGGGAGCTTAGAGCAGCCTATCTATCCCTGGAGGAGTGTTCCCAGCACAAGAATCTGGTAGTCTATTGGCAGTTTTGGGCCAATTTCTAGCTCTTTCAAGTCTCCCTTATATAAAACCCGCTTTACTGCGGCTTTGCGCGATTTTGCTCATAGCACAGCATCAGGCAATGCCGCTTAATTGGGTTTAAACCATTCTCAGCTCCACAAAGTCTGCTCTTCACTTTTTCCCTTAGAACTGATCTAGTCCTCATAATAAACACCCTATTCCTACTCTAAAGCCTGGCACTTGCAACTAAAGCAATTATATAAGTCAGCACTAAAAAATTAAAAGCACTACACCCTCACAAACTCCCCTTGAGTACCTTGTTCCTCATTGGCCCTTTTTTCAATTATAAAGGAATTCCCAATACTATTCTAGCATGTCCAAAGGTCAGTTGTCAATCTCATCTCCGGTCCAGCTGGTGAATCTGGGAATCTTGAGGCAATGTTACAACTGCCTCATGTACACAGACAACCCTCTCCTCCTCCCAACAAATTCCAACACATGTGAGAGATGCAACCATATAGCCAAACTGGAGGCTAAGCTCTCTCAACTCAGTACTGGTGTAACCAGTCAGGAGGAGAAGGAAACCACACTCACTACAATTCCAGTCTCACATAGACCTATCACGACAGCAAACCAAACACATAAACACACAAAACATACTCGGAGGGTCTAAATAAAAATCTGCCTAAGCAACAGAGACCTCCAAAGCAGACACCCAAGCAACTGCTACCCCAAAACAAAACACGTGCAACACATAGCTCACAAAGCCAGTGTGCTGAACAGTCACAGCCCTTAAGTCTAAACAACATACCTGATACACTTGTAATAGGTGACTCTATCGTCAGGCACACTGACGTCCCGCTCACCAGGCTGAACAAGGAGAAGGTCACGGTGAGCTGCCTGTCGGGTGCTAGAATCCGCCACATAACACAAGCACTCAGGTCACTCCAAGGCAAGTACAAATATGACTCAGTCATTGTCCATGCTGGTGTAAATGACCTGAGACATACCTCCCTGGACTACATGAAAAGAGACATAGAGGAGCTCTCTGAGCATGTAGCCCAGGCTGTTATGACCCTGACCTTGAGTAGCATCTTACCCTCACCAAGAATGATGCCACAATATGAAGACAACATGATCAATTTCAACAATTGGCTTAAGTATTGGTGTCATTCAAAGGGGATCCAATGCCTGTCAGCCTGGGATGACATGCTCGACAAGCCACGATGCTTTGTTAGGGATTGCTTGCACCTGTCACCCCTGGGCTTTCGGATATTGGCAAAGGCTCTTGCCACCCCCATAGTGCCTTTTTTAGGCAAGGCTCAAAAGACAAACCCACCTCCATAGGTATCACAAGGGATAAGAAACTAAGAGTAATGCTACTCAATGCCAGAAGTCTAAACCTCAAGATGCATGCACTCGAAACTCTCCTTAGCATGGAGAACATCGATATCTGTGCAGTAACAGAAACCTGGTTCAAGGCTCCCAAGAGCACCCCAGCACTACCAGGTTATACCTCCTACCATGTTTTTCGGCCCCAAAACATGGACCGAACCACAAAAGGAGGGGGAGTATCAATATTCGTCAAAGATACCCACACCTCCAGGTTGGTGGCACAGCACGAAGCATCACAGACTATCCATGTGCAACTAACAGTGGGTAAAACTGCCTTCCAGTTTATAGCCTGCTACAGACCACCCTCCCAAACCCAGGAACCCCACTCGGCCTTCCTAAGAACACTGGAAAATATGAAGGTCTCTCCAAACACCATTATATTGGGCAACTTCAACTACCCAAACATAGACTGGGAGCATTACTCTAGCTCCAACACCCTAGCCCAAAGGTTCCTAGAATTTATAAACTCAAATGCTATGGAACAGCTTGTTACCACTCCCACAAGAGGGGAAAACATACTGGACCTGATCATCACCAACATGGGGACTCTATGCTCCAGACCAGAAGTGTATCCCTCACTGGTAAGATCAGACCATAAACTAATCTCACTAGATATTCACATCCCGACCCCAGCCCCTGCCCAGAAAACCACAGTGAAAAACCTCTCTAAAGCAATTTTCACACAACTCAAAACCGAGGTGGAATCCTTCAAAGCCCCTGGGCCTGTGGAAAATACGGCCCAGACCGCAGAATCCTTTATAAATGCATTCTATGAACACCTTCAGGAATGCATGGATCATGCAATCCCAAACAAAACCAAGACCCAATCCTCCAAAGGCAGGAGTCCTGTCTGGTGGACCCCAGCCATAAACAAACTATACAATAGAAGGAGGAAGCTACTACATGATAGAGCAAAATCCCAAAAAGGGAAGGCATCTCTGATCAGTATTAGCAAAAAACTACGGGCACTCATAAAATCGTCTAAGGCCAGCTTAGAGAGAAAAATTGCACAGGACACTAAGGATAATCACAAGGCTTTCTTTAGTTATATTAGGAACCTGGGTGGGAATTCCCAGATATGCTCAGAATTAGTCCAAAATGACAAAAAATACACCGAACCCACAGACATTGCCAACATCCTAGCTGACAGGTTCAGCGCAAACTTCTCCCCCCCTTCCCCACCAAAAGGGCATATATCTATCCCAGCAGAGTGCTGCCCCCCTGACATCTCAGATGCTCAGGTAAGAGCCACCCTCTTCAAAGCAAAAAACACAGCATCAATGGGACCAGACGGTGTCCCAGGCTGCGTCCTACATGAACTCCAAGAAGAACTAAACCCAAACATAAAACTACTGTTCAATCTCAGCCTTACTACAGGATATGTACCCAAAGAGTGGCGTACAGCAACAGTGGTCCCTCTCCACAAAGGTGGTGCATCAACAGATCCTGGAAACTATCGCCCCATAAGCCTGACTAGCTTGGTCTGCAAAGCTATGGAAAGGATCATCATGGACCTCATAAATAAAGATATTGGGGACCTACAGACACTGGATCCTACCCAGTTTGGCTTTGTTAAGGGCAGATCCTGCCTCTTAAACCTGGTCGATTTCTTTGAAACAGTCACCAAGGCCATTGACGAGGGGAAGGTGGTCCACACAGCCTACGTGGACCTCGCAAAAGCCTTCGATACAATACCCCACTCAGGCATTATAGATAAGCTCACCAGCTTAAATATAAACCCCTATTTCACTAGATGGGTTGCAAACTGGCTCAAGGACAGAACCCACATGGTTAGAATTGCTGGAGCCATGTCAGACTCCAAACCAGTTACAAGTGGCATCCCACAAGGCTCAGTCCAGGGACCTCTCTTGTTCGGTATATATTCCTCAGAGGTACAGGCCAACAAGGAAGGACTGTGGCTGACCAAGTTTGCAGATGACTGCAAACTGGGCACCATAATCGACTCTCCAGCCGACACAAGCATCCTACAAAAGGGCCTCATAGAAACAGACAACTGGTGCCAGAGCCATGGCCTCAAGCTAAACGCCAAAAAGTGTATAGTCATCCCCTTCGGCAAAAACAAAGTGCCCACAAATTACCACATAGATGGTAATCCATTTAGTATGGAAGAAGTAATTAGGGACCTGGGAACGCAAGTTGATAGCAATCTCTCATTCGACAACCACGTGGCCAAAGTGGTTAGAAAATCATTTTATATAGCCCACCTAATCATGAAGGGATTCACATCTAGATCAAGGGAGGTCATCGTGCCTCTTTACTCATCCCTCATCAAGCCCATAATTGAGTACAATGCCCCTTTTGGGATGTACCTTACCAGACACCTGCAGCAACTGGAAAGACCCCAAAAGTACCTCACCAAGAGGATCAAAGGGCTCAAACAGATGCCATATGCTGCCCGGTTATAGAAACTCCAGCTCTACTCAGTGGCATTCTGCCTGCTCAGAGGCGATCTGTGCCTGACGTATAAAGCCATGTCCAACCCGGAATTAATGGACATGCTGCACCTCAGAAAATCCAAATCTGATCGAGCTACGCGCTCGAGAGACTTGAACCTCAGCACTGAAATAAATAGGACATGCTGGAGGGACAGATTCATAACCCAGAGGCTCCCTTCACTCTGGAATAAAATCCCAGTCCAGGTTAGGCAGAGTCCCTCATTGACTCTCTTCAAGAGGAATCTTGGTGAGTGGATGGGAGATCGTAGATTTACTCCGGGTATCACTTCTGTGTCACTGTTAGACAGATGCACAGTATACTAACCTCGAAAAAGGGCATAGCAAAATTAATTTTAAAATGGGTGGTGAAAGCCAAACACACTCTGGCTAGGCTTGTAAATGCCCTAGGGCAGATAGCCTAGTATGAACCTATGAATCTATGAACCTATGAGATGTCTACTCTTATTAACTTTAGTATTACAAGCAGTCTTGACTATATATAAAATAATTCCTGCTAGTTTAATTTGAATGTGTGTTTTAGCTATTGTGAACCATTGTTCTGACCTAAACTTCACATCATGATATCAGAATTTGATTACAGCATGTGAAACTGACACCTCACAGCACACAGCAGTTGCTAATTTCCTCTAAGTTTCTCATTGTTCTTAGTTCTTTTAAGAAGTTCTAATCAATAACAAACATCTAACTTTACTTCTTTCCATTAATATGTACAGTGAGAATTAATACTACTACAACATAAGCTATTAATATTCAGCAAAATGTAAGCAAATGCTATGTGAGCAATGGCGCAATATAAAACATTACTATAATTTTTGTTTTACCAATTCTTCACTTCTAATTCAAGAAAAAAAAAGTTATTTTGAAAAAAAAGAACAAAAAGGAAAGTTTATTTATGTTTTCATAGACTTCAGTGATGACTTTGACCTAGGTTTTTTTTCAGAACACCTCAAGGCAGGAAGAAGCCAGCATTCTGACACAACTGGAACATTCTTCTGTTCTCAAGCTTTCTCTAAGTGTTACTTGCTTCATAAATGACCTGTGAAAGGAATGTTGCACAGGAACAAAGAAAACAAAAGCACCAGCACCTTAACATTCCTAATTAGCGCATTACATAACTCTGACATTCCTTTAACCCAGCAATGCACATACTAAGCAAAGATGAACAAATAAAATAAAATCATTAACTTATATAGTCTTAAATTTACTAATTATATTGCTTATAATTTAATGACATTCTCTTACAGGAAGCATTTGTTTAACATTTAGAAATACACTTATATGTTTAGTTAAATGAAAATAAATTAAGTATTTCACTGTAAATATAGTAAAACAGTAAAACTAACAATGTATATTCCTCATCATGGAACATATTTAGCTTAAAATATAAATATATACTTATATATGTTTTGAAGCTTAAAGTTCAGTACAAACCTTTTAATTAAAGGACAAATCTATTGTTTCAGAAAATAAAAGCCCTGCAATCAGAAAATAAAAGTCACTTGTTTTTAAGCTTTTTAATTTTAGAAACAGTTTTCCAGGATTTCAGCTCACCCTGTCTCTTGAAGGATATACTGTTCCACTCTATTTCTTAAGGATTTTATTGCTGTTAACAAAAGTGGATGCCTCCTCCAGTGTGTTAAATATATTGGTTTCTTCAGAAAGAAATAATTTGATCTCTGCAGGAAACACCAAAGTAGCTTTAATATTGTTCTTTTAAGTTCCTTTATCTGTGGTAATCAGGATGTTCTTTTACTCATTACTTTTGTTAATTGTTGTCAAATCTGACTATATGTTCACTTATTGTAATAGGTCAGCTGGACTATGCTGCTTTTAATATTTAATATTTAATATTTTTTCTAAGATAGACATGAACTTAACTATAACTGAACATAGTAGAGAGTTTTCCTTCTTTGGAGGTGCTCTCAGGGATCCATGTGTCCTTTCAATTCCAAAAGATAAAGTTTCAGGTAGATTTAATGTTTATGTAGCCAGATTGTTAAAAAGTGTGTTATATCGTCTTCCTCATACTTTTCAGGTATACCATAAATTCTAATGTTATTTCATCTTAGTCTATTTTCTAAATCATGAACTTTTTCTATGAGCCAGTTATTTTGTTTTAACAGAAATTCAGTATGAGACTCACCTTCATTTATTCTTCCTTCATGATCATTTAAAACTTCTCCCATACTGCTGATTTGTACACTTTGTTGTTTCATAAGAATTTCTAAATGTTCCATCTTCTTTCTGGTCTCTTCTTTGAAACTTTCTAGTTTGGTATCCAGTTTGTCTATTTTAAGTAATACATCCTGCATACCAGATATTAGTGACCGTATGTCTTTTTTTAACTTAAGAATCCTGAGTACCATTTCTTGAGTGACTCATGTTGTAGGCTTTTCTCTCTTAACCAAGTTGTTAAAATTCTGAAAGGAAAAATATGGCTTTTGAAGAACTTGAAGATATAAATATTTTTTCTGACTATTAATGAATAAAATTAGCTAACATATATCTCCAAATTTTAATTTAGTTTTTTTTTATTATATTTTTTGTCAGAGAAAAGTTTTCAGTCACAGAGCTTTCACTAGTTGCTGCTCTCAGTTAGCCATCTTGGCCATGCCCCACAGCAAATAATTTTTAAAACCTTAACTTACAAGATATTGAAACCATTATGACAGTGAAACAAGGAATAAGAGATAATACAATTAATGGAGGATAAGCCATGCCTCTTTCAAAATTTTTTTGGCAGATGTTTCTTTTAAAAGAAAATTATTTTGAGAAAAGGAGTTTTGTGTTCCAAAAGTGAACTTCCAGCAATCCTCAAGTAACCACCATTTTAACTGTTAAGACACTGCACACATGTCAGTCACCTAAGGAAATAATGTCAAACTACAACAGCAGGTGCCAACCTATCCATCAAGAATAGAAAAGTAATTACTGTGTAAGAATATACTGAAATTAAAGTTACTGGCAGCACCAGATCAGTGAGTAATTCCTTAAAAAGTCATAATGCCATCAGTCTACTTCTAACTTGAGAATGTAAAGACAATAGCAACAAAAACATAATTTAGATAAACATTTGTTTCATTGCATGCTGATTTCCCTACATAAATTGTCTATGGTGGAGTTTATTGAATTATGTAATAGTTGATTATAGCATAATGGTTACTGATTCACTTTGGTCATGGCTGTTCAACCATGGAGTTAATATATATATGAGTTGGGGGGTTGTAGAGCCCTCACATCAGGGGAGATGGTGGCAAGGTCCCACATGTAAAAGATAGTTGTGGAAGTGTTACTGTCAGATAATCTGTATGGATGGAGTTTGTGAGAGAGTCATTTTTTTAAATAATTGTCCTTTTGATATAGATCACAAATGTAAATCGTAACGTTTACAATTGCAATTAGTTCAGTTAGATGCTTTATGCTGCAATGTTATGTGGCAGTTGATTAAGTAAATCAATAGACAGTGTTTAAATATAAATAGTTGTTATCCAATAATATAATCTTAAAAGGACATACAGCCATGGAAATAAATTGATGTTTAATGTCAAACAAGTATATACGTATTTAGAAACCTCCTAAAACAGTAACCTCATTACATATAACATCATAATTATGTATGGATATTGACAATACTTACCTTATTGCTTCCTAAAAGAGTATAGTCACCAGGAAAGTAGAGTTGCTGTGTATACTGTAAGAATATACTCTTCTTTACAGGATCATCATCATCATCATCAATCTCTTTTTATCCCATTTTCTACATGGGGTCGGGGTGTTGTGCCAACTGTCACCATCTTTCTCTATTTAGTGCCACTCTCCTACCTTGTTCAATGGTCACTGTCACAGGTCTTCTCTCACACAATCCATCCATCTCTTTGCTCGACACCCTTGTTTTCTCTTGCTTTCTTCCTGTCAGAGATCTTCTTCCCCAGATTGTCTTCTGCTTTTTTGCACATGTGCTCAAACTACTGTAATTGTTGCTACTTTAGCTTCTGTTCTGATGTTCTCATTTCTCCAGCTTTCCACAGTGTGCATCCTATCACCTTTTCCTCAAGCACTTCATCTTCATCACCTCTAGCTTCCTCAAGTTTTCTGCCTTTACTGCTGCAGTTTCTGTACCATACAGTAGGACTGGTTGCACCACTGTTTTGTACACCGTACAGTTCAGCTTCTTTGGCATTATTCTGTCATACACTACCCTGCCACTCTGTGCCTTTGATTCTAGCTTTAACCTCCACAATCAGCCTTCCCTTCTCCTCCACTACCCATGCCAGACATTTGAAGCTGTCAAGATGTTCCACTACTTTCCCTTCTATCTCAGGTTTCAGCTTCTTCTGATTTCTCTCATTTGCTGCCATTTACAACTGTCTTATCTGTATTCAGTTCCATCTCATGTGCATTCCAGTCCCCTATCTTTTACTAAAGTTCTTACTTAGAGTCTGCCTATAATGCCACATCTACATACAGCAACTTTGTTGATCTGTTCCCTACAGCCTATTTAATGATGTAGTTCATCACTGGTATGTACATCAGTGGGGTCAGAGCTGAACCCTGATGTTTACCTCCTCTCATTGGGGACCCCTCTTTGAGACCGAATACTGTTTGTACTTGAGTCATTCAGTCCTTGTGCCTAGACTGCACTAATTCTACCAATGTTTCTGGGACTTTGAACCACCACAGGACTGTCCAAATCAGCTTTCTTGGAACCTTGTCATATACTTTCTCCAAGTCTAAGAATGCCCAGTTAGACTACTTCTACATCTATAGCTTTTTCGCAGCTATCTAGCTCATTGCAATCACTGGGTCATTTGTACTGCAACAGAGGTTAAATTGAACAGATTGCAGTGGTTTTGTTACATGTGCAGAAAAGCAGAAGACAATCTGGTGAAGAAGGTTTGGGACAGACAGGAGGAAGGCAAGAGGAAATAAGGGTGCACAGCAAAGAACTGGATGGCTTATGTGAGAGAAGCTTGGATTCAGATGGATGCAGCACACATATAGGAGACTTCCCTATACCCCAGAAACAAGTATATGCATCATTGTTTTCAAGGCTTAATTTCTGATGTTATTGTAAAGATGCATAAATAAAACTTAAGCAGTAAGGTGTCATCTACAAGTCAACATTATTTGCCACCCACAAACAGTTAATCAGTCAATGTGGGATGTACAGAGATGGGATTATTAATGAGTATTGGCAAACAGTTATGAAACTATAATATATTTTCAATGTTTACATTAATAATATAAAACCAGATAGTGACGCTGTCATTTTACAGTGAGTGTTAGTAAAAAGCATGACTTTAAAACATGGCTGTTAGTGTAAAGACATGAGATATAAATTTGTTTTTGCTAAAACAGCTATGGCAATTACCTATATTTTCATAACTGCATTAATTTCATGAATTTTATAATAGCTATATGACCAACAGGTGAAAAAATGGAGCCATCTTCTACAAAACATTATGGCACACAGTGTTGCCACTGATACTTGCCATGTAACGCAAATGGTTTTGTGTAGTAATATTCTTTTGATGAATTGTTTTAAAATCTATGCTTAATTTGCATAGCTTCAGCAATATTACAAAACAGCAGTATTCAATCACCTCTTGTCATACATCAATGGAAAACGCTGGAACAGGTGAGCAATTCTCCTACTGAAATCATGGATCTATCTTGTGCACTTACAGAGATGTAACCCTTTGTTTGACTATACCGGCAATAAATTTGGAAAATTAAAGAAGCACACACAAATACTGAACAAATATATGATTTACAGCACATCTTGTACTTTTCTGCATTACTAATGTCTCTGTGTCAAAGGGGCTATTCTTTTCTAATTTGTCATACCCCAAAATGCCCTAAAAGGGTCTGCCATAGACAATATGTTTTTGTTTTACAGTCATTGCCTTCACCTTCCCGATGTCATTTTAGACAGACAGACAGACATGTCGGGATCATTTACTTTAGTCTTCTCTCTCAACAACTTACAACCGTACTGTGACTGTTTACTTTTGACTGTCATTATCAAAATGCATTTTTAATTGCTTTGTTTCTTTGATTATCATTAGTGGCCATTTGTGATACAGCAATTTAAGGAATGTTTGGAAGAAGGGCTTGAAAATGTAGCTAACTGTTATTTTCACAGTAATAACTGTAATTCAGTGTTGAAGTGTTACATATCTGACCCCTGTGATTAATAGGTGTTGCTTGGGTTGAGATGGTTTGTGTTACACTCACAGATTTTAATATTGAATCTAGAATTAGAGTCTTTGATGTTAATCTTCCTCCCTCAACTCACTGACTTGCCTCAACAAAACACTGTATACAGTATAAAAAAGCTGTAACACTAGAAGAAACATGCACTTTTACAGAAAATACAGTGTAGAAAAATGCAAAATCAAATACTAATTGAAAACAAAAATGGTAAGACAAAAACATTGTCTTTCTTTATTGCACTCATAGTTTGATTACAAGGAAAAACAAATCTGTAAATAGATAAATTGAGTGACTTTTTTTTTTTTTGCATCTAAAAGTTAGACCTGAAAGCTTTGCTTTTGTTCAGACTCCAGGCTACAATTTATCTGAGGTGTGATGCTGGTGATCTGTGACTGATAAGGCACATTTAAATGCAATTATTTAAGAGCCATTGTTTTCTTAATGGCTCTGTAGTTGGAATAAGTGATCTAACCTAACTATTTTGCCAGTCTTAATAGCCTTCATGATGTAACAGTTGACGAGACAAATTCAGGTAAGAAAAGCAAACAGAAATAAGTTCAGACATAAAACAAATGGAATAATTATTAAATTATGCTTTTTCTGTATATGAAATATGTAGGAAAATCACTTTTGGAAAAGAAAAACTTGACATTTGGGTGGACGTCTCCTTTAAATACCATTTTTTCTTTCATAAATCTGCAGTATAAAATCAGCAACTAAAGAAAGACCTTTGTTGCTAACACCAGTCTATATATTACATTTTGTAATTCACATCATTTATTAGATATTGTAAATCGAATGAGATGTGTTTTCAGTAAAGGATTTTGGAGAATCTCAGGAAGCAAGTGATTCACTGGCTATGAATACCTCAGGTAGCAAAGGTGTCAATTAGTTTCCTGCTGTTCATGATCAAATGAATTAACAGCATTAGGATTTAAACCTGCAATACATAATTTGTTCTGTAACATGAATAACATATCTGCCTCATTGCAATACATTACATATTACACACATTCCAAAATGTCAACAAAAGGCATTGGTAATGTACTGACCATAAAATAGTTCCTTTCCTGTGAAAATAACTCCCACAAAATCACACGTACCAGATTGACTTTGCTGATTTTTTCCTTGAATATTTCTATCTTTGAACCATGTTGCCATGTGTTTTATACAGCTTAGAATTGTGAAATTTTGCTGTTGAAGAAGATAAATTAGTGCTATCAATCATTTGGTTTCAAAAGTCACTTCAGGGTTGGTGGTATATGTGAATGCTAGTCTGGGTCTTTGGACTTTCTATTATGTGATCTATTAAAGGCAGAGTAAACAGACTTTTATAATGTGAGGAATTCATGTTGAAAAGCCTGGAAAGCATCCTGTTAAGAATACGGTGGAATGCATAGGTAGTATGCAGCAGTAGATGGTGTATATATTTGGGTAGTCTTATGAAATGTCCCCATGTGCTGCTTTGGTGTAAATACATGCATTCTGTATATAGCCTCTGTTAGACTTTGAAAAGAGAAGTAGATCTTACATAGTTGTTGAAAACAGTGTCAGGATGTATCTGAAGGTACGACCCAAAATCTATCAATAGGAATTTTATAAATCTATCATACAGCACATCTTTCTTACTAATAGGCTATGCTTTTTTTCCTAGAACTGTTTGTAGAATATACTATTTTGTAAATGCAATGTATTTGAAATGACTGTGATATCTGTGGGGCTTTATGGCTCTGCGGGAGGCTTTGTATGACTTGTGGCAGCATTCTGAGATACCTTATTTTCTTGGATTTGTGTGTGTGTGTGTGTGTGTGTGTGTGTGTGTGTGTGTGTGTGTGTGTGTGTGTGTGTGTGTATGTTTTTTGTGGTGACTCTTGTAAGGGGGTCTTGATTAATGTTAACTGATGGTGCATTCATATTCTCAACATTCTGCAGGAAATTGTGTAAGATGAGTGACAGTAATGCATCAGTGTTTTCCAAAGCAGTGTTATAGTCTGCTTGTTTTGCTAGTCTGTTGCTCCTTCCAGTGGTTAAGACATGGCCTCAAACCATCAACCATCCATTGCATTTATGGTTAGAGAATCAGCAGTATTTTCCTTGAATGGCTCTTTCTAATATGGGGGCCCAACATTTCCAGTTTTGATTTCCTTTTTGTGACAGGACTGGCTCTAGTATGGTAATGCAGCCATGCATTTTGGAAGGATTTGTCAATATATGTAAACATTTAGTGCTTATTTCAAGCCTGCTTTATCTATGAATTTAAATTAAGATACTATGGATTGGAAGCCCCTCCCCAACAATTCCAATGTCTATTTGGGCTAACAATTCTACTATATTATATAGTTATATAGATGAATGTTCAGGTATTTGATCATTTACTATGCAGTTTTAAGGAAGATATGCTGGCTTTGTAGTCAAGCAGATAAAGGCATATGATCTGCTTCAAATGACAAGTTGCAGCAATGTCACTATTTTCTAAATTACCTTTTCTTCTAAGGGTCACAAAAAAGCAGGTTAAACAGGGGAGACCAAAATTCTCCATCCCCAGCAACAATCCCCAGCTTACCCTTGGAAGGATCTCCAGGTACTCCAATGTGATCTTAGAGCTATATTTGCTCTTTTGTGTCTTGGATCTGCCTGAGGATGTCTTCCCAGTGGACTGAGCATGGATCACCTCTCATTAGAGGCACCCAGAATCATCCTCACTAGGTGCCCAAACCACCTCATCTAACTCTTATAAATTCAGAGGAGCAACAGAAGCTCTATTCCATCATCTTCCCAGACTGTTGAACTGGCCAGTCCCTAGTCCTATCAAACTCACTCACAAAAAAGACTCCAAGATACTCCTCCATTTGATATAGCTGCTCCTGTCTCACCTGCAGAAAGTATTGGGCTTGTTTGGCATTTTTTTTTTAAATATAATATAAAAAGCTAAGTTCCTGAAGATGCAAAGCACCTTCCCATGATGGATGTTACAGATAAATGGAAGGCCTAGATTCCTTGCTTTTTTCTTAAGAAATCAAATAGAAGCCTGACTTCAACAGAAGCTTGCTCTGTCTGCATATATATACCAAACACTAGCATTTGTCTTCATTCTCTGAACTAGAACTTTTTTTGGTAAGTCACACTTAAAGAATTTATAATGGTGTCAGTTATTGGGTTTTGTAGAAAATAAATGCATTGTGACAACAATGTAAATGCTTTGCAAGGATGTAGATTATGTAATACATTTCCCAAAGATGAACTTATCCTATGTGTAAATCTGAAGCATTCACAGAAATAACTTAAAACTTTGCTTCAGTATAACATAGTATAGCAATTCAGCAACTTAATGCTTAATACTTACTTTTCCTGTTTCCTTAGTTTTATTTTTCCATTATTCATTACTTCCACTCCAGGCTGTGGTTTCCACAGCACCCCCATCACTGCTGTGCTTAGGGATCTGCCCTTGATTAACCACTTCCTCATCAGCACACATGCTGTGTGCAGCCAGTCTGGTTCCTGCAGTACTGCCTGCATTCTCTGCAAGTTACTTCATGGTTTCTGAGTGACATGGACAAAGACAAGTGACCTCAGTGTGGTCCATTTCCTCCCTGCTTTGCTACAAAATATCAGAAACTGCATAGGCTGGGTAACTGTACAACTACTAAGATACAATCAGAATGAAACAAATTTGATGATCAGCACTGCTGCAGTTACCAGGTAGTCTGATAAGAATGCTGCATCATATGGGGTTCAGAAGCAGCTTCCAGTTTTCTAGGGGTGAGCTGTACAGCAAGAGAAATGAGAATGTTTAATTAAAGTGAGTTAATGTTTCAGATTTAAAAGCTGCTGTCTGTTGTGGTCTTACACTGTACAACAGTAGATGTCTTAAGGCAGAGAGACTTCATATAAAACTGAAAGTTCAAACGTATCACACACAGGCTATCCTGTGTTGTGTCAGATGGACAAGGTGCAAATCTAGAATGCACCATCCTGTGCAAGGTACCATTTACTATGGAAAGAGAATTTGATGGGAGAATTAAAAAACAGCTAGCAGCATGTAATGCAGATACTTAAAACCAAAGCTTAAACCTGCAGTACTAGATTGACGCAGTGATCAGACCCAGGTGTGAATCTCACATCCTACATTTCTTATTATACAATTCTAAGCAAGTAATTTAAACTCCCTCCCGTCCTCCCTTGCATAGGCTATAAGCCCAATGGGCTATATTTGCATTCCAGAAAAATCACAGCTGTTTGTATACAGCATGAATGCAACTTTTCATAGAGTAACATAACTTGATTTTAAAAAGAGCCGATACACGACAGTAATACATAATTGATATGTGACTTGAAGTATTTCACAATGTTTGCATTTCAGTCATTGCAAAGCTTAGTTTCTGTCACAGAGATGCTGCCCTGATATGAGTGGCAGGTCACAGCAATTAAAACTGCACAGTAAGTGGGTAGAACCAAATGTTCTTTTCCACTTGGGTGGGCTTTGGCCTTGTGACCCCCTCCACCACAACATATGTTCTCCACTTTATTTAATTCCACAGTAGCAGATGCAAATGTTTAAACTCTAAATGTGGTAGTTGATGGTGTTATGACCAGCATTCCCCTAAAAGGCGAATCCAAACTACTGAATCTTCACTTTATATCCAGAGTGTATAATATGTGCCCATGAAGTCACTCACTCTCACCCTTGCCTAGAAAATCAGATCATCATCAGATGCTTTAATTGAAGTTTACTGTGGGAGTGGCTGAGATAATAGTCAGAACCCCAGCAAAGCTCATTCATTCAAAGTGCCCTTAATTGGTGGGGATGGTGGTGCCGTGTGGTCTGAGATCTGCTAGAGCTAGCCAACCACAAAAGAGCTGTTTCCACTGTCTACGGCTGCTTCGGCCTCTAACCATGCTTTGATCAAAGTCTCTCCTTTAGAAAAAAAAAAAAAAAGATTAAAAAGCCCTCAGATGCACCAGCATTTCTGCCAGTACAAACACAGGGAATGGGGTTTCATGTGTGAAGGGATTCTAGAGATGTCACATGTGCAAATAGTTAAATGTGCTTTCTGTAAATATATAAAATATATATACAGCATTTCTATGGAATCTCACTGAATGTCTTCAGTTCATCACTATGATGTGTCACCATGGAGACAACTTGGAGAGCTGGGTTTGCATAAATTGTTCAGTTGTCATTCTTGTCTAATCCAACTGACGCCTTTGGGAAAACTCTGGAAAGCACAATATTCATGTACAATTCAGCTTGTGTGCCACAGATCCTTAGTAGATATGATCTCGTCACAATTTATTACTGAAAATATTTTCATAAAAATAAAAACTTTTTTCTTTACTCTGTTTTTCTTTGGTGCATTGCTAGACTAAAATTACAATATTTCCTTGTGATATCAGTATGTTACAATGGGAAAGCATGTGACGTCATAAGCAAAGTATTATGTCATTTGTTTAGGGAAATGTAATTGGAAGTGGTAAACCATTAATAAATACCAGTAATGAGACATCCAGAGTTTATGAAGAATATGAAACTGCTATGTCCAAATAACCAAATATTATGTTTTGCAATTCCCACATTTCCTTGGTGTCTAGTAAAGTAAGATGAAAACAGGCAGTCCTTTATTTTTTATATCCTTCCTCTTGCAGTTTTCTTGAGAGACTGTGCTTTTTACTTATTTTATTTTATTTTTCTAGTGTCCATGTAAAAGTGAAAATGACCCATTTTCATCTACAAGTGAGTTGCAAGATTAAAAAACTGTTATTGTGTTAGGGGCTATACTGGCAACTACCATCCTTGTAGGGAATTAAATATTTTGAATGTCCCTCCTTCCAGTTTCCTTACTTATCAAATAGGCTGTGAGCCCTAGTTAACCAATAGCCTACATGTGTCCCTAAGAAAAGTACTTTATGTGTGTCCCCAAGTACAAATGAAACCCCTAATGAGTTTTGAACCTACTATATTGCTGCCCAGGGCAACAGTTCCCTTTATCTACTCTATTCTGAAAACATTCTTCATCATATAATAGAAAATCAGAACATGCCTACTGCAAGAGTTTTAGCAGGCTTTCTGGACCTGTCAACATGAATTCCTCACATTACAAAAGGTTGTTTATTCTGGCTTTAGTAGATCTATTTATTCAGGCCCATTTGTTCCTAGTGAAAGCTGTGAGACAGATGCTGGCTGGATATCATCTTAACCAGGTGAAGCTTATTGCTTTTCCTCTAACAGCCATACTTTTCTGGGTTTGACTGCAGTGTGGAGCATGTTTTGTACCAGTCATTATGTGTGCACCATGTGTCCTTAATTCTAAGTGCATGCCTGTTCTGTCAGTTGCTCTACCATGTGGTCAGAACTCACCTGAAATTACGTAGCTGGTCTTGTAAGCATCATTAGGAGTCATTCATATACAATCATCCCTTTAAGTGCCCTTCCACCACCCTGAGCTATGCAAGTGGACAATGGCTACTTAGCCTTATTTCTTCCATTTGGTTTCTACTAGTTGCATGTGGCAACATTCCTCTGCATTTTTAAGCTGGAGCATACTTCATCACATAGTATCTGATATCTTTATCTGCAAATTCTACACCCTTATTCTTGTATATCTTTTTATTTTTCACATTTAGATATTTTAGTTCTGCATTAAATATTTATAACTCTACCAGTATATACAAACACACAGCAGTTCCTTACACCAGTAACTATCAATAGCTACATCCTGGCACTACTTCTCCTTGGATGTCTCTCCTTTTCCAGGTTGGTTGTTTTTTTGGAGCCATATTTGTTTCTGAAAGGGTTTGTTTTCTTTAGGGAACAGAGAATCTGGCCGCATAGGTAAAGGCCTATTCAAATATTTATTAATGTAATCATTTGTTAAATAGGTAAGTGAGCTGCTATTGCAAATATTTTTCAGATGTAACCCAGGGCAGAAGAACAAACACAAATTCAAAGGTTATAAGTGTGAGCAACATACAACAGCTATTTAACCCAAGCAGGCTGTCATTTTGAGATGGCTTAATGCTTATGGTCAGTGTTTGTCTAGGACAAGAACCAAGCTTCACTTTTACTGATAAACAATGTTGAGGCTGGGGTAAGCAGCTATTTCAGTAGCTCCCTATAAAACATTGTCAACACCATGAAAGTAAAAATAAAAAGCAGTGGGACCAGAGAACTTGTCTTGCTAGCAGCCTGACTGAACAGATAAGTAGAAAGATCACAATAGCTCATGGAAAGGCAAAGATAATAAGGCAAGAATAAAGCATGAAAGGCTAAAATCATTTATGGGGGGCAGCAATGAATATCAGAACTATAACCAAGGTAACATGATTCCTGAATGAATTAAACTAAGAGGTCCTGCTAGTATAGTACTTAAAATTCACTCTCTGCTATCAGTAAAGTCCCTTCCTTTCAAACTACCATACCAGTTCTTAGGTTCATAGGAGGTTACTAGACTAATGGCGCAAGAGCCTTTACAAGCCTATTCATGTTATACGCGTGTTCTCTAATTGATCTTGGTTTGACGGTCATTATTCACAGAGCGAGTTTATGATCAGCACCGACTGCCTCTTTCCATGAGGGACATAGGTGCCACCGGTGTAGGTGAGCAATCTGCAGTGCAGAAGCAAGCACTTTCCCAGTTTTCTAGAGAAGTCTGCTATCTTAGCTTATTGCTGCTGCCTCTCCCAGTTAACCTCCAGGGACTCAAGCTGATTTCTAAACTTAGGTCATCTGCATTACCAGCAATACTGGTACTCCCTTGCTGATGGTTCTGTAACTTTCTTTCCCAACAACAGCTCTACTAGTACTATAATAGAACTAATAAAACATGTTCTAATAACAGCAGATTACATGCTTAACACTAACTGTAGCAGTACATTTTGCTCTCATTAAGCAGCTCCTGCAGTACATTATAAGTTCTTCAGGACATATAAGAAATGGATATGGGCAGGCCAACAAATGCAGGGAGACAGCATACAGACCAAACAGATCTGGCATATTAATTGTATGCTGCCAGCTGCATTGCTAGGAGAAACATGTAAGTGTTTTGTTACTGGAATAAGGCTTCAGAAGCACTCATCTTTCAGCAGGGGGTATTGAACACTGGCATGGCCAGTGGACTGTAAAAATATCAGAACCAGGGATAGGGATTAAAGGGATTTCTTCAAAGTCTGGTCCACAGTGGGTAAGTTTTCAAACCCTGTACTGCAACGATCAGTCTATAGGTGGGTCTAAATAGTCCTTGTTGACTTTGGGGATTCCAAACAAGGCTGGTCTCAGTATCCTAGTTGTGGATGTTTTTACATAGGTTAAACTGAAAGACAGTTTTGGAAGAGGATCTACAAATACAACTATGATATTCTAAAAAAAATACTAATAACTCCCTGTTTAAACATGCCTTGGACTGTGATAACTTTAACAAGTTCAGGTTTGGTATTTTAAAAGTGGTACCACATAATAAAAGGAGGGGGTTAATGGGATTATAATCCTACTGCTATTGTTTAAGTATAGTAATGTTTTAAATGGGTACAGATCATTTTAAATTTTAAAGTAATATTTATGTATTTCATGTTTCACTTTTGACATTGTATATAAAAGTTTGGGTTTTTTTGTAGTGGAAAACAGAATTTTTAGATTCTGGTTAAACATTGACAAATGTTCACTATTAATCATTTCTCCCAGTTCAATTAACATAATCAGTTGGTTGACTTCTGACTGGAGGAAATAGAACACATGATTTGTTTAATGTATTATATAATCAGTGACTTATGGTTATTTGGGGTTCTGATGAAGTCCTATGTTTTAAGGATAAAAGCGCTTAACCCTACGACTTGCTTTTGTGACTTTCTTTGATTTTTATTAAAGTACACGGTTCATGACATAAATTGGTTTGTGGCATTTAAGTATTTATTGTGGCTGTATAATTGGGAATATTGGTAGTAGTCTGAGGTGGTTTCACTTTGTGAGCTTCCCTGTTTTACAAGATTCCAATTGTTCTTTATTGCAATACTGGCATTCAGTAATTCATGCCAGTATTGCATTTGCAGTCGGAACTGAAGCACTTTAGAATTCTGTGTGTGGTAGAAACTGCTTATTGCAACTGTAGCAAGCAGTGTGCTACAATTTATTTTTATTTATTTATTTATTTATTTATTTATTTTTGCAGTAAGTCCTGTCTCAGGACTTTGGAAATTAAGTGTACTTTAGTACTCATGGACTGTAGTAAGCAGTTGCTAGAATTTAAATGTAAAAAGCTTTATTTTTTTTCCCAGTGTTCCAGGATTTCAGACCTGAAGTGCTTTAATGCTCATGGACTGTAGAAACTTCGTACTACAAATGTAGCATGCAGTTACTATAGTTTAAAATTATAGTAATTTTTTCCACCTTGAGGGCTATTTTTATTTTGATCAACTAGATTTGAGGGGGAATCACAGATTGGGAGATGGTGCCAGGCACCAGAACAGCTAGCTATACCTCTGCATTGTTGCATGGAAAAATCTCTGCCTGGCCTGTCAGTCATTTATTTATTTATTTATTTATTTATTTATTTATTTATTTATTTATTTATTTCAGTTTGATTACCGGGGAAGTCCACTGGGCTTGGGGGCCGGTTTTCAGTGGAGGCCCAGGGAGAAAAGCTCCACATAAACAACAATTTTTTTAATTAAGAAAGAGTTAAGACACAGAAGAATATTACAAGTTAACAGGTGGCTAGAAAGTAGTCTACAAACAATATCAAATTGCCAAATTAGCAAAGTTAGCAAAAATTATTGACAATTTCAATTTGGCAAAAATGGCTTATTAAATAAAGAGAACAGAGAAAAGGCAAAAAGAAAGAACATTCAGAACTTTAATGTTAGAAGCTTAAGCAAATTAGTATTTTAGAAGAGGTGAAGGAGGGTAGGGGGCATGCTTAGGTAGCTTAAGCATATAGAGTAAAGAGGCTTTAGTTGGTAATAGTTTGGTATTATAGGAAAGGTTAGAGAAGGATCATATGCTCAAACTGCATATCTGCTCTATAAACATCAGGTTTCAATAGTGTTTTCCTGACCTCGAGTTCCCATTTACAGACAAAACTACTGATACTCAGAGACTGTGTGCACCATATTTTAATATGCTAACAGAAACTTATATGGATGAACTGCAGTCATTTGTAATGGGGGATCTTAGCACTGATTGCTTTCATGAACATTTGGATAAATGTTTCTGCTAATCTATTTGTAGCTGGATGATAAGGAGCAAATGTAAAGTGATTTATGCTATTTATCTTTACAAAGGTCTTAATATCTTCCAAGACAAACTGTGGGCCATTGTCACTGATAGTCTCTTCTAAGAAGTTAGTGCTTGTGAACAGTTGTAACAATAGCCGGCCTTAGGCATAGGCCAACTAGGCGACTGCCTAGGGCACCGCTGTAGCAGGGGCACTTTTCCAGTATTTATTTGGTGTAGGTAGACCAGGATGGGGGCACCAGATGATGTGGTAGGGGGCACCGTGGAGCCCTTTTGCCTAGGGCACCAGTTGACCTAAGGCCGCTACAATGCAATAGTCTTCACTGAGGTTGCTCATTCATTTTATATTGATGAAGTTGATTAGTAAAGTATCAGACAAGCCCAGAACTTAGGCGTTTGGTGCAAGTAACGGTCAGACATTTAAAGTATGATGTACAATTGTTAAGAGTATTTATTCTGTAAATGGCCCTGCAAAGTCCACTCTGACCATTCTCAAAGGTATAATGGTGCTTTGTGGTAATGAATTTTAATAATTTGTCATGCAATATAACTTTTTGCTAACTATTCAGTATACTTTCCAATTCATGGTCAGCACACAAAGCTACAGTGCTGAGATTGCATTTGTACAATCACTATTAGTCCTTCATGTGTATTGTCCAAGTTCACACTTCTCAACTATCCCTTTATTTTTAAGGATGACCCTGATTCTAACTCAGAGTTCTGATTTGTCTTTCCTAAAATTTGTGATTTTATTTTTTACACAATTAGCTAAAAAGTGGCAGTCATTAAAATCACAGTATGCCTTTACCTCATTTTTTTAAAATGAAAATCCTTTTATTCTGTGTGCTTTCAAATTAGCAATATAATATTTAAAAACTTTCTCTGATCTGAGAGCTTTCTCATTGATTATTTTTTGTTTCAGTTCCTGATTCTGAAAATAAATGCAGAATAATCAGAATCTTCTAGTTTAGGTTGTCCTTTTTATAACAAAGCCAGATGTCATGTATTTGTGACAAGACTTGGTTATTTCTGGTATCCCTTTGGAAGAGATTAATGGTCAGTTGTAACTAATCAACTATCGCCATGCAGAATATATCCAGTGGATATGTAGTGCTTCTGTCTTATGTAGTACTAGTGACGATCCATCAGCATTCATGTGCAGCTTGAATTTAGTGTTGCAATGGTATGACACTAGAAAAGTAACCAACACTAAAGCCGACCAAGAGTCATTGCAGATAACCTCATCATTGGATCAAAAATATACATCAGTGTCTGGCAATCCATTGCAAGTGTGAATCTTTTTTTTCTTTTTTGCACAAATACTGATTAAACTTCATTACTCCTCAGGTCAAGGTAAGGGCTTCTGTGTCACTTTGGACATAATTACATTTTATGTTCATCTGTGACCTTGAAATAAATGTGATGTCTCTCTCTATGCCATCTGGAAATGTGTGTGAGAGAATGGCACCAATTCCATAATATGAAACATCATATGGCAACTTAATAGTCAAAGAAACACCTTGCCCTATAAATCCATCCAACAGCAATACATTCAGCAGTTGTCAAACAATTAAGATACTTGCCAGAAAACTGTGATAGTAATTCAACAGCCCTAAGTATGATCTCAGTTTATTCCACATTTTGAAGCTCAGCTGATTTTCAGATATACAGTATCTTGTCTTATTATTTGTGCATCCCATCTTTATCAACCACATTCCCAAAATAAAAAAAAAATCCTTATTAGAAAAAAATATATATATTTACCTAAATTGGCTCAAAGCCCACAGCCTTTTAGCCTGAACATATCTTTTTGTTAATTAAGTGATCTTTAATGTCTCTGCCTATCATCAAGATATCAAGATAACACTATGCTAAAAATCCAGTTCCACTGCCATCTATGAAATGGGTGATACAAATCCCATTCCAAAAACAAATTTGCTGTGGTGGAACAACTGTTTATGCATGCTGATGGTCAAAGACTGCTTGGATTATACTACTGACCCCAGCAGCAAGCTTGTGCTAAGTGAATCTGTGAAAAGCATTTCCCACTCTCCATTAGGATGCAAAGTGTCTTTAGTTTATGGTATCAGATACTGTACTGTACAGTATGTAATACTGGGCAAGCAAAACTTTGAGATCTCCACACATATAAACATCTTCTGGCTCATCTTGCCGTACTATGGAAACTATAGTATTTCTACTTTAGACAGTCTTCCAGCATGTTTTGCAACTTCTGAACTCTATTGTAGATCTGAGTACATTGGGTACCGGTAGAGCTTGTGGAAGTTTGAACTAACATTACATTTTAACTCAGTCCTGTTTTTCCTTGTGTTTTTAATGTTTCCATCTCATTTTGCTTGCTTTGCAGATGTTTAAAACAATGGCAGTTTTTTTGTTGTGGCTTGTTTTGTTTACATTTTATGATGACATATCCAGTGAGATGACTGAATAAAATAAACACTCAAGTCCACTTTCTACATCCATTCCCTACCAAACAATGGTGGCCCACTTTATTTATTCACAATGAAGTGTATTGCCTGTGTTTTATCATTACATATCACAGGTACTCAACAAAGCTTACTTTCAAGGGTCACTTTCTCACCAGTTTAATTCAGCAGTATTTTTAGTCTTTTTCTAAAAACAGTAGATAATGATGTGTCTGTATCTATGTCTACTTCCATTTTTACTTTCAACCCCCCAATTCTGGGGTAACCAATATGCATTTGTAATCATCGTCCATCATATTATGCAGTCCTAAACATAATACATCTTCATCAAGGTCTTAAATCACTTCATTCTTCCTCTGACTCAGTTTCATTGTCAGCATTGTCGGCTTTGTGCACACTAGATGCCTTCAATTGACTTATCTGAATTTTAATTTGCTGCCTGCACTGTTTTTAGCATTTTATCAATTATGCTTTTACTCAGTGTGACATTTATTACGGCAATTTTCTACAGACTTTCACTAATCCAAAATTTAGTGATACTTTATCTTATATTTTATAGCTGCTTCTAAATGTAATGCTCATTGCATATTCCAATATTTGAATTATCTTTGACATCAAACTTTTTATATACTTTCACCATGCCACATTCAAGTTAGTAAGACCACCACAACACAACACTAATCACAAGACACATAACTCTCCTAAACAGTGTGCCACTCAACCAAAGCCCCTAAGGCAAAACAGCATGCGCAACACACTAGTCATAGGTGACTCGATAGTGAGGCACACTGATGTCTCACTCAATAGGTTGAATAAGGAGAAATTAACAGTCAGCTGCCTGCCAGGCGCCGGGATCCACCACATAACGCATGCACTCAGGTCCCTCAACAACAGGTACAAATATGACTCTGTCATTGCACATGTGGGTGTGAATGACCTGAGACGTACCTCCTTGGACTAAATGAAAAGAGACATGAAGGAGCTCTTGGATTATGTAGCCCAGGTGGGTATGACCCTAGCCCTGAGCAGCATCCTACCATCGCCCAGAATGATACCACAGTACAAGCAGAAAATGATTGATTTCAACAAGTGGCTAAGTTTCTGGTGTCATTCTAAGGGGGTCCAGTATCTGTCTGCCTGGGATGACATGATTGACAGACCTCGATGCTTTGCCAGAGATGGCCTGCATCTGTCAACCTTGGCCTTCCGGATACTGGCCAAGGTTCTTGCCATCCCTATAGTTTTTAGGCGGTGTTCCAAAGATCAAATTACCACCGAAACAGCTACAAAGAAATGCAATCTGAGGGTCATGCTGCTCATAGCTAGAAGTCTAAATCTCAAAATGCACTCACTCAAAGCACTCTTTAAAATGGAGAACATCGACATTTGTGCTGTAACAGAGACCTGGCTCAAGGCAGCAGAAAGCACCCCTGCACTACCAGGCTAAAACCCATTCCACACCTTTCACCCCCAGAACTTGGACCGAAGCTCCAAAGGTGGTGGTGTTTCCATATTCATAAAGGATGCGCACACCTCCAGACTGGTAGCTTAACATAATGCATCTGAGATACTTCAGGGGCAGCTAACACTGGGTAAGGCAGTGATTCAGGTCATAGCCTGCTATAGGTCCCCAACCATGTCCCAAGACCCACACTCCACATTCCTAAGCACCCTGGAGAATATTAGGGTCCAACCTAACACTCTCATACTGGGTAACTTCAACTACCCCTCCATTAACTGGGAAAACTACTCATGTACCAATACACTTGCCCAATGCTTTCTGGAATTCATTAATTCCAATGCTCTGGACCAGCTCATTCTTACACCCACTAGAGGTAGCAACATCCTTGACCTGGTCATTACTAACATGGGTGACCATTGTTCTACACCAATAGTCAACTCCTCCCTGGTTAAATCCGGCCACAAACTAATCACCTTGGAAATCCACATCCCATCCACCCCCCCCCCCGCCACAAAGGTAACCACCATGAAAAATTTCTCCAAAGCTAAATTTGGGCTCCTAAAAACAGAGGTGGTTAACTTCACGGCACCCATGCAAATGGAGAATAGTTGTATGATCACCAAATCAAACACCAATACATTGTATGTACAGAAATGCATGGATCTCGCCATACCCAATAGAACCAAGACGCTCTCCTCAAAAAAAAAGGAAGCCAATCTGGTGGTCCCCTGCCATAAACAAACTCTACAACAGAAGAAGGAAACTGATGCGGAATAAGGTGAAGTCCCAAGATTGGAAAAACTCCCTTATCAGCCTCAACAAAAGGTTGAGATCCCTCATGAAATCCTCTAAGGCTAGCTATGAAAACAGAATTGCATCAGATAGTAAAGACAAACACAAGGCCTTCTAGAGTTATGTAAAAAATCTCCACGGCAATACCCAGATTTGCTCTGAGCTACTGCACAATGGTACTTTCTATAACAAGCCAACAGATACTGCCAATATACTGGCCAACAGATTCAGTGCTAACTTTATCCCTCCCCCCAAAGGACCACTCACAATACCAGTAGATTACCAGGCACCCAGTATTACTGCTGCACAGGTTAAAAAAACACTGTCCATGGCCAAGAATACAGCTTTTATGGGACCTGACAATATCCCTAGCTGTGTTCTACATGAAATACAAAGTGAACTGGCACCTCACCTGTGTGACCTGTTCAATCACAGCCTCACCTCAGGCTTTGCCCTACCAAATGGCGCACTGCTACAGTCATCCCTCTTCACAAAGGAGTGACTACAAACCCCGGGAATTATCGCCCATTTAGCCTGACGAGTCTGACATGCAAAGCTATGGAACACGTCATCATGGACCTAATAAACAAGGATATAGGGAATCTCCAAACTCTGGATCCTACACAGTTTGGTTTTGTGTAGGGTATATCATGCCTGCTCAACTTGGTCAACTTCATTGAGTCAGTCACCAGAGCTGTGGATGAAGGCAAGGTGGTTCAAACAGCCTACCTTGAGCTGTCCAAGGCCTTTGATACCATTCCCCACTCAGAAATCATAGAAAAACTCACTAAGCTAGTCATCAACCCCTATATCACTAGGTGGGTTGCAAACTGGCTCACAGATAGAACCCACAGTGTGAAAGTAGCTGACTCCAAGTCAGACTGTTGACTAGTCACGAATGGAGTCCCACAGGGTTTGGTCCTGGGTCCTCTCCTGTTTGGTATCTACTTCTCTGAAGTCCAGGCCAATACAAAGGGACTGTGGTTGATAAAGTTCACAGACGATTGCAATTTGGGAGCTATTATTTACTCCCCAAGTGATGCTGACATCCTATAGAAAGGCCTCAATGACACCAACGACTGGTGTCAGAACCGTGGCCTTAAGCTCAATGCCAAAAATTGTGTCATCATCCCCCTTGGGAAAAACCTGGTTCCCTTGAATTATCACATTGATGGTAGTCCACTGAACACAAAAGGTGTTATAAGAAATCTGGGAACACAGGTTGACAGCAACCTCTCTTTTGGCCACCATATTGCCACTGTGGTCAGAAAGTCCTTCCATGTGCACATCTCATTACTAAGGGTTTTGGATCCAGGAAGAAAGAGGTCATTGTCTCCCTCATTATGCCAATCATTGAGTACAATGCCCCATTTGGCATGTACCTCACTAGACACCTACAACAACTGGAGAGAATTGGAGAGGCCGCAAAAGTACCTCACAAAGAGGATCATAGGCCTTAAACATTTGTCCTATATGGACAGACTCAAAAAACTGCCCAGAGGATACCCACACAAATGTAGGGAGGACATGCAGATTCCGCACAGAAGGTACCCCAACCAAAAACTGAATCAGGGAACCTCTTCCTGTGAGGCGACAACACTAAATGCTGCATCACTGCACCTTCCTGATTTACCTGTACTGTTTTTACCATATTTCATTTACGCACTTACACAGTGTGACCTTTTTATGAAATTTCCCGCAGACTTTTTTCATTCAACCAAAACTCAGGTGATGTCTTGCAACAATGCAAACATACTTGCTTCTCTGTATGTAGAAAAATAGTAAAGTTGGCCAAGTGGGACTAGTAGAGAATAGTATAATAGTTTATGCAGATGCCATGATTTTATAATTTGTGTAACATCATACTGTTTTAAAACGTCATACTATTCTCAAAAGTTATGAAAATCATCAAGTTCATTTTAGCTTATTTTGGTTTCAAACTGAACCATGACAAATGCAAATGGTCTGGAACATTAGAAGTTACTGAAAACACTCAGTTTTCATATATATAATTTAAAGTTTTAGGAGTTAAATTTGGAATTCTACAGGGTATAAATGATTTTATAATCTATTTTACAAAAGATACAAGATACAAATAAATTTTGGGAAAAAATAGAAATATGTTTTTTAAAAAGTATGTATGATTAAATTGTATTAATTAAGCACTGGTATACAGCTGAAATACATATGCTACTAGAAGTGTTAGAGACAAGATTGCTAAATGTATATTTTTCAACCATTTGTGGAAGCAGGGTGAACCATATAAACAGGAGATGCTGCATCAAACTAAATCTAAGTAGGGAGGTATGCAATCAGTGTTATGCAAACTATTTTTTTTTGAAAATGTACAGGCATATTGTGATAAACTGAGTGAAAGTATAAACGAATAATGGCAATAGTATTTATCACTATGGAAAATGTGGACAGGGAACAAGCAAAGATTACCTACTATGTACAAAAATAAAGAAATAAAAACATTTGTGACACAAGGTAAGAAGCCGGTGAATGATACGTTAGTGTGTTGTGAAGAGACAAATCATACAAAATAATACTACCCACACAGTTTTGTGAACCCAGATGGGTATAGTGGAATAATAAATTAGTGCAGTATATGAAAAATGGATATGCTGAAAAAGTTATTCATTAATGTAGAATATTTGTTAGAGGTTAGACCATGACGAATGTACAGTTAAGGGACAATTAATGTATAAGAATGTGGCAGAACTCATAAATAAATGAGAGGAATAGTAGTCTGAGTAGCTCTAAGTAGCTCAACAGGTAGCATACTTGCCTTTGGTACAGAAGTTTATGGGTTCTATTTACATCTCAGGGACCAAGATTCATTTTCCAGTGCAGCTTAAGGGGAGGGGGGGTGATACAATCTTGAGTGTGCTATCCTTCAGATGAGATATTAAACAAAGACCCCATCTGCCTCTGTAACTGGTCTCTCAGGCAGATGTAAAATATCCCACAGCACTTATCAAAAAGAGTAGGGGTCCTATAATGATATATATATATATATATATATATATATATATATATATATATATATATATATATACATGGATCTAGGACTTTTGCATGAAAGTGCAAAAGCCCGAATCCATTATCATCGAACACACTTTTAATGAAAGCACTTTTCACTGAAAAGCGCTTTCATTAAAGTGCGTTAAAAAAAGAAAAAAAAAATCTACGTTTATGCAAGGGGCAAGCCCCCCTGCACATCCCATGTGGGGGGCTGTGCCTCCCACACCCCCCTACTTTAATATTCTCACTCCGAGATCGCACTACAGTGGAGAAAGGGGAATTTTCCCTTACCTGCACCATAGTACGATCTCCAGAACAGGCATACTTACGCGAAAGTGCTTTTTCAGTGAAAAGCACTTTCACATAAATATGCCCCACTGATAATCATTTGGTGGAAAGTGCATTCGGTGATCTGTACGGATCCCATATATATATATATATATATATATATATATATATATATATATATATATATATATATTCATAGTTACATATTTATACAATCATTTTGATTCATTTCAAACTTCATACATCAAAACTATATATTTATATAGTTATATAAACCCCCACTACTTTTTTCAATAACCATAATCTAATTTTCTTTAGTATAAGTGACAATACCTATTTTCCATTAAACATAATTTCATTAATTCTTTCATTCCATATTACCGGAATTACATAAAATATGTTTTCATTTAAATATATCTTCAAGTTTTTACCTATATTTTCATAATATACATATTTAATCATGTACATTTTTATATCTTCATAATTTTCAATTTTTTCAAAAAGTTTTCTATACATAATTTATTCCACAATTTAATTCTCTCACATTTTAAGAAAACATTTTCTGTTTTTTTTTCTTCCCCACAATACAAATATATTGTTTCATTTTTCTTTTTATAAGGCATATGCCTTTATTCCCAACCTCCACAAAAATATTGACAGTCAGTTTTGTACTTAAACCACCTGTTTCTTTCCTTAATTGTTTTACTCTTTGCTTTTGAGACATCTTCTCTTGGATTTATGCAATAATATTTCTTCATGATATTATTATACCAATCCTTTCTATTTTCTTCAGCTTCATCAATTTTTATTTTCCATATTATCTTTTGTTGATAATAGTTTTTTATTCCTTTGTTTAAATATTCTTTTGTTCTTTTATTATTTCTTATATTTTCCTAAAAATTCTCACACTTATACTTCAGTATAATTGTCACTATTTTTTTATTATTTTCACTTAGCCATTTCAATATCTTATATAAGTTTAATGAAGCAACATATACTTTTGGATTTATCATGCCTAAGCCTTCATTTTGCTTATCCATATACAAAGCACACCTTTTAACAGGATTTAGTCTTGATACCCATGAAAGGAAAAAATATTCTAATAACAGTTTTTCATATCCTCTAGGACTCATGATAATACTAGACAAATATGCTATCTTTCCTAATAAAAATGAATACACATTATATATGTTAATTTACACATTTTCCATAATGTCCAAATATCTTTTTTCTTTATTATTAATCCCTATCCATTCTTATGATCTTCTTTATCAAAGTCTATCCCTAAAATGGGTATTTCCTTCATAGAAAATGAAATACCTGCTATTTGTTGTATCACCCAATCATTTATTATTCTCTTTATTAAGTATTATACTTCTTTCTCTTAAATTTTCAGCTAAATAAATAACTCTCCTCACCCACCCTTTATTTTAGTTGTTATAATAACATAATTTGCATAACACATCATAACATTTCAACCTGATTGAATATTATAACTTGCACTCTTCATTTTCTGTTTTACTTCTGTAACGTCTGTATTCATAACCAAAGCAAATAAAATAGTGCTCATGGAACACCATTGCTTTATACCATTATTCATATCTATTTCTTTACTTATCCATCCATTAATTAATGCCTTTATTTTATTATACTCATAGGCTATTATGCACACTTGCTTGATCTTATTGTTAATATTATACATATCCATTATCTTCCAGAAAAAATATCATGCTATATAGAATTTAATTATTTAATATCACCTACCATAAATGTTATGTCTTCTTTCTTTCTATTTATAGCATGTATAATTTCTCTCACTATAATTAGCAATTCTTGACATCCATTTCCTCTTTTATCATACATACTTTTCTCCATGATATACTGCATCTTATTTTCAAATCTCTTTTCTATTATTTTCATAAATATCTTATAATCTGTATTATTTAAAATTATTACTCTCCAAATTTTATATCTTATTTTTCTCCCTTTTCCATATAAATTTTAATATTCTACTACACAATTCCTTATATTCTAATCCATCATTCAACCATTTGTTAAATACACATATTAAATATTTTTTCTGACATCCTTCTAGATTTGTATGCATATCAAACCCAATACCGTTTTGGTCTGATACTGATTCTACATTTAACTGTTTAAAAACATTTTTCTAATTAATTTAACATAATCTCTTTTCCAAATTTTATATTATTTTGCTCAGAGAATTTTTCTCCTTCCCATTTCATTAGCTCATGTCTCTTTTTTTACTAAACATTTCTTCTACATACTTACAAAAAACTCCATAATTTGTTGCTGACTTTTTTTTATTACTTTCCTTGTCTTTCATTTCTCTCATTATACTATCCTCTTTTACTATTTTACTTAAGTAAGGTCTCTCTAACATCTGTAAACCTACATTTCAGTAACCCTATATTTGCATGCAAACACATATCTCTTGTTAGCTTATTTGTCTTTCTCTCCTATACTGCAGAAGCCACCATTTTTGTTCTTAGTAATCACAAATTTGCATCCCTACAAATATCTCTGATAAGCTTTCTTATTGCCCTGTTTAAAGGCTAGAAAGTTGAACTGCACAATTGTGAAATATAGTGCACTAATCCTGTTTGCCAAACATTACTTAATATGGATGAGTATAGACAAATTGTACTGTACCTATCTAGTTCAACCATCAATATATCCTTTTTTAATTTGCTCTCCCCCCCCTCCAGTGAAACAATTCACTACCTAAAGAACTTGCACAGCTGAAGTTCACTTGCAGTTGCAAAATTTCACAAGGAAAAAATAAAGAGTTAAATCTATGTAAGACAAATTTATAGATTAAGACTAATAATGTAATTTGTTAAGTCATGCACTAGTGCATTTTGTTTGTAGTGTTGAATCTGCTGGAAGGATATCCCCACCCCCACTTACCCAAACTCACAGGCCATTTACTGCTGAAGGTGAAGCTACATTAACACTTCAACATATTTTATTCTTATCAGTGTAATAAATCCCTGGAAAGACACTGAAAAGCCCATAACTATAAAATTAGATGTTGTTGACTCAAGTCAAGTTTTTAGAGTTTAATCACCTTGTCTTTCTATTCAGGAACATTCTACCTCACTGATTGTTTATGGTGGTAAACCATCTGCAGGGTTTCTTCCCGCTCCATTTGCTCTGCTCACTCTGCTCCCCTGCCCTTCCCCCATATCCCACCCTCCCCCAGCACCTCTACTCATATCCCAAGCAAACCACTCCCTCTCATTCCTCTGATCCAATTATATACAACTCTACCTTGTCCACACACATTTCATTCACACCTTACCTACTTTTATTTAACCAAACTTATCTGCTTCCCCTTACAACTATCAGCTTGAATTCTCATCCCCCACTATAATTATTTGCATCTTACTCTATTTTACCATCACAATACTATCACCACCTCAAACTGTCTTACATTAACTCCAGGCTTACCACCTTTTCTTCTGTTATACACATAAACTAACATTGTGCCATAATTGTACTACTGACCAGTCACATCTCCCCCACCCCTCCTTATCACAAACCACAGGGCAAAACACCTAACCACATTGTCAAAGCCCACCCTGAAGTCAAAACATTTCCAACCTTACCTTCAGCTGCACACATATCACAAGATAACAAAATCTCTGTTTATACCTGATATTACATTCTAACACATAAATACCACTTATACTATTGTTAAACCCACTGTCACAGTTGACATGCTCCTCATAACCTGCCTAGCTTCTTTACTCTTAATTCTCAACCTCACTACAGCTCTATCCTTGCTTACCCCCACACATCAATATACATCAACAACCTCCTCCTACCATCACCCCAGTAAACAACACAGCTTCTCACATATCTCCTCTCAGATTTTCCCCTATACCCTCCCATATTATTCAATCCATAAATTGGCCTCCTCACCTCTTACAAAACCACATTTGACACCAGTATTGTCACCTAAGAATAAAAAACACTTTCCATGGTACTCTTACCTCATTACCTACCTACTCAAATGTGGAGACATACATCCTAACCCTGGCCCACCTTCTAATCCTAACCAAAAGAGTAACCCCAAAAATGTAAACATAGTTACGCTGAACCTTATAAGTATATGTAATAAAATAGCCCCATTGCATGCCTGGATTGATCAAAATAAACCTGACATAATAGCCCTTACAGAAACATGGCTACACCCCGGTGTAAAAGACTCAGAAATAATACCTCCAAACTTTGCAATAACCAGAAGAGATAGATCTAAAAAATGGGGGGAGGGATAGCACTTCTATATCCCTCTACACTCAACATCACACCCTACAGCAGTAATATACCTATCTTCTCCAATGCTGAGGTACTAATCCCCTTTTTGAACCTCAATATATCAAAAAGAATTTGCATAATAGTAATATATATCACATCAGGTAACATTATACCATTGTTGGAAAATAGTTTATCCTGGACATCCCAAACAGTAAACCTTGAAACAATAATCTTAAGAGATGTAAATATAGATTGGCAAACCATAGCTTCCGACTCCCCCACAAATAGTATAAATCTGTATGTTTTTTCTCAGCTTATCAATGCTCCAACAAGATACAAAAAAGATCTTACCTGCCAGTCTACCTTACACTGGATTCTAGTATCCCACCCTGTGAATTACCCCTCTTCTGGTACACTGTCTAACTCCCTGAGCAATCATCTAGCACCTTATTCCCTTAGAATAAGCTCCTAACAACTAACACATTATAAAATCAGTTAGGAACTCAACTAATTTTTGTCAGCATAAATTCAACAATCTCCTACAGGAAATAGACTGGACACCCCTTAAACAACTACCCCTTAATGATGCTGTACTATACTTTAATAATACCTTCCTTCACATACTTAATACACTAGCTCCCATTCATATGAAAAGAATAAAAAAACACAGCACCATGGCTCTCTAAGGAATGTAAACACCTGATGAAGTAGAGAGACCTAGCCCGGATAACCTGGAAACAAAACAAAAATGAACAAAATCATGTTAATTTCAAAACACTACATAACAAAGTGACAAAACTAATCAACAGAGATAAGAAGTCATATTATTCCCAGCTTCAACTCCAGCATAAAAGCAACCCCAGTAAATTTTGGCACTCCATATTTTCTGTACTTAACCCTGGAAGAAATGGAGAGCACACCCTATCACCAGATACCCCTCCATCACAAATAGCCGAAAACTTTAACAAGCACTTCATAAAATCAGTTTCGGACTTATTAACTAACACTCCTAATGCTGAACCCCCCCCCTTCAACCTATTCAGACACCAACTCCATACCATCAACTACTTGTAACCCTGTCATAACTAACCCCCCCCCACTCAGCAAAATGTCATACAAACCCCATTCTCATTTCAGCCCATACCCACTGATACCATTTAGAAACTGCTACAAAAACTAAAACCCTGTTCTACCTCAGCTGATAATCTCCCCCCATGCTACCTCAAACTGGCTGCTAACTCAGTCGCCTACCCAGTCAGTATCCTTATAAATAGGTCTTTATCTGAATCAGAAGTACCTACCATATGGAAACTATCTCACATCACCTCCATCCACACAGGCGGCAACTCTTTTGATCCATCCAGTTTCCATCCTATATCCATCTTGTCACCCATATCCAAAATTCTCGAGAGAGGTATCCATCAGCAACATGGCTTCTGACCTAGCCACAGCACAGCTACAGCCCTATTATCTTTTACAGACACCATAAATAAGGCCAGAGATGCAGGATGCTATACAGCCTCAGTATTCCTTGATCTCGCCAAGGCCTTTGACACAGTGTCTCACCCCTTACTATTAAACACACTGTCTAACTTAGGCTTCTCACATAACACAGTAAAATGGTTTCAGAGCCACCTCAAGGATTGTAAACAAGCAGTGAAATAGTCCAATGAACTCTCACCCTTCCTCGACAACCCTACTGGAGTCCCACAAGGCTCCATCCTAGGACCCCTACTCTTCAACATTTTCACAAACTACCTTCACACTGCCTCTCACCCTGGGACCTTCATTTAGTACACTGATAATTCTACCATAATCTGCACTGCTCAATAACTACCAGACCTACTTTCAAAAACTCAACAGTCCTTTACAGCTGTCGAATCCTGGCAAAGAAATGGCCAATTCTTTTTTAATCCAAAGAAGACAAAACTAGTACTCTCATCCCAAGAACACCTCCCCTGTTAGTGATCATTTTAACATCCTTGCATCTGATAACACTGTCATAGCAACAGTGCAGGAAACCATTGACAATAAACTTTCATTTGACCCCCATATACAGTAAAATATAAAGAAAACCCATCAAAAACTGGGACTCATATAGAAACAAACATTTCTTTACTGCAGCAACCAAAACTACCCTTGCAAAAATATTTTTATTTCCCTCCCTTCTTTATGGTGCCCCTATCTTAACTAACTTACAAAATTCTACCCTAAGCAAGTTGGAACAGTGCTACAACAAAGTTGCAAAGTTTGACACAAACTCTAAATATCACACACACCACTGTAAACCACTCCTAGAATTAAACTGGCTTGAACTCCCCAACTAATTTGCCTTTATTCAGCTATCCACCTTACATAACCTTATTTTCAAGCCTACTGCCTGCCCTGCACTAACCAATCTAGTCACACCTTACTCACCAAATCGATACTTATGATCAGAAGACAAAAATCTCTTAGCTATCTCAAAACCCACAAGAAAACATGGTCACTCTCTGTATTCGTACTCTATCAATATACTTTGGAATTCACTACCTCAAGCTACCAGGTCTATGCCTGGCCTAACCCATTTCAAAGCCTCTTTAAAAATCATCTCAAAAATACATGGCTCTGCTCCTGCATAAAGCCTGCCTAATGCTCAGGTCTTCCTCTTTCTGCCATATTTCAATCCCTCACAGACTGCAAGATCCTAAGGCCCTTCTAACTCCTCCTCTGCTTCTATACCATATCCTTAAGTTACTGCTCAGGCTTTATTGCTTCTGTTCTTCTTAACTCTCTCTCACTGTCTATCTGCATCACTAACTTACTGGCTGCTATTTTCCTAACTGAAACTAACATTCTATTTTGCATGTACTGTTACAGTCAATGCCACACATTGCACTACCTATGTACTACTTTTTTGGGCACTGTCTACATCATGTATGGTGAGAGTGACTATTATTGTCTGTAGTGTTGTAACTGTATAGAACTGTCTAGATGTGTAGTAATATATTGCAACATCTTGTAGCAGTTTGCTCTTTCAACTTATTTTTTGTATACTATTTCTAATGTAATTTTTATTGTATTAGATTATACTGTATTTGTATTGTACTATATGTGGAGCTTTTCTCCCCGGGCCTCTGCTAAAAATGGGTTTTGTAGACCCAGTCAGACCACCCCGGTAAACAAACGTCAAATTAAAAATAAAAAATAAAATAAATAAATAAAAGGTGAAATTTTTTCTTTTCTCCCTTTTAAAAACTATTTTTATTTATACAAAAGTGCTCTAATTCTCTCACAATTTTTCCTGTAAATTTCTTTTTCTTTCTCATAATAATCTCTATTTTCTTTTAATTTATCACCTATGTATTTTAGCATATTCCTGGTTTTCTTTTTCTTTCTTTATTTTTCCAAAATAGATAACTGTTTTTATAATTTCTTTTAAAAGCAATCCACATTACAACCAATTGACATAAAATGCTGTCATATTTATAAGATCCTTCCATAATTGTTTAATATATTTCTTTCCTTTATCATTCCATTCCTTCTCATTTATTCTTTTTAAGCATGTTCCTATCTTTATATACGCTTTATTATAATATATTTCTTCCTATATTGCCAAACGATCTGAAAAAACTGTCATAGTATTTTTTCTTCCATTAAATACATCCCATCTGATGCTAAAAATAATTTATTTCAGTTTTTAAATTACTTCTCCTAGAAATCCATTTTTGTTCCATATAACAAAATTTTCACATATTATTATTTCCATCACCTTTTCTATATAATTTCCTCTTTTCTTATTATTGCTCCCAAGCCACAGATGAAATCTCTTTTAATTATTATATATACATGCATGTGAATAAAACATAATCCAACATTTCATGAAATAATTCTCCTTTTCTTTACTAGTTACATATATAACAATACTTCTATACACTTTTCTTTCCCGTCTTAAATCTGTAATACTTGTTCTTCAAATTCTTTTACTAACATAACATCCAAAATTTTTACTACCCTTCCACACACAATTCCTATTCCTGAACACTGTTCATTCCCTGTGCTCCATATTATTTTCCCATTCAATATTTTTTGCGTCTGCAGTCTTTCTTCCTTTTTAATTTCTCCAAGTCTTTTGGGCTTCTAATACTATAACGGGAAAGGACCCCATTCCTAAGTCAAAGTATGATTAAAAATCATAAAATGAGTATTGTTTCAGTATTTGATGTTAGCCAGAAGTGCTATTTGCAGCACTTGCAATGTGCCCAGTAATGACTCCTTCTGCAGTTCGTATGGAGTTACATGTATCAGTAACATATCTAAGTATGATTGTAAATTCTTTTTATAAGACCCATTGCTCCTACTACTATTGGGAATTTCTGATTCTTCTTCTTCCATATTGCCCACGTTTTTGCCTGCAAATCCTGGTATTTTATGACTTTGTGTCTCTCTGTACACAAGACACTGTAGTCACTGGGTATAGCAATTTCAATGATCAATGCTACTTTTGTCTTTGTTTCATGGACTACTATAGCTGGTTTTGTCACATCTACTTTTTTAACTGTTTGTAGGGGTGATCCTATGTGATATAAACGTCATCATTTTCTATAATGCTTTGTGGCTCATGTTTCAAGTGTTTTTCAGTTACTTCAATATTATAATGTTTGTACAATCCCCAATGCAGCACTTCTTGCCAAATTATTATGCCTTTCAGTATACAGTCCTTCTGCCATTAGCAACAAGATGTGCGACTGTTTCCAATTCTGTTTTACAAAACCTACATTTGCCTGTTTCTCCCACATGTTCAGTGGACTTTGTAAACTACCTAACATGTATGTAATCCACTATCTTGGGCCTTCAGTATTAACCTTTCATCTTTTAGTTTAAATTCATCTCTCCATAACCATTCCTGCATCCAGTCCTTATCAATATGAGGTTGTTCCAAGAGTTTTCTATACTTACAACTATATTTATGCATTTTCCACATTTCTTGTCTTCTTATCTGATCCTTCTCCTTATATTCTTTCATTTTTTGATATATTTAGTTGCTGTCTGATTTTTATCTGCTTCTGGTCATCTTAGACTTTTTCTCCTCATATTTCAAAACATTCACTTTATTTGGGTCTCAGCAGATATGCAGGAAATTCCCACAATTGCAGACCTATACATATAATCAGTTTTGAGGAGGACCATACCTCCTTCAAAAAAGGGAATGTATAGTCTTGGTATGTACTGATTAATATAATCATTTGATGAGCATGAACCATCCTTCTTGCTTTCCTATCCAACCTATCCAACACCTTTTGAGGCTAGTAAAGCACTCCAAAACTTTAAATTAGGACAAGAAGAGCAAATTGGTTTGTAGCTTGGACTTTGTTCCTAGATGTCAACGCTGTTTTCAGTATTAATTTAAGTCTTCTAAAGTATTCCTTACTAAGTTTTATTCACATTTGTTCATGTTTTATTGTTGGTCCTTCATCAATTTCTAAATATTTATACACTCTCACTTGCTCAGGTTCTTTTATATCACATTCCTGCCCAAACTGATGTTTTCTTGGTGCTGCAGCTTTCCTGCTTTAAAGGTTACTTTTGCACATTTATCAAGACCAAAAGACATTCTTATAACATCTGAAAAATGTTTTGACCACTTGCAGTTGTGCTTTCAGTTCCTCATCTGATGAACTATACAGTTTTAAATCATTTACAAAAAGAAGATGAGAAGTCTTTATACTTTGTTGTTTTCTGGAAGCCAAATTATATCCATGATCTAATCTGTTAAGTAGACAGCTTAATGGGTTAAGGGCATGACAAAAGAGGAGCAGTGATTGATAGGCACCCGGGAATATCCCCCTTTGAATTTTTATCCCTGGAATAATAATTTGTCTTTTGTCATAGCTTAACTGCAAAGTGGTTTGACACTGTTTCATGGTTCTCCACATTTTTACTAATATAACATCCAAAATTTGTACTACCCTTCTACACAGAATTGCTATTCCTGAACACTGTTCATTCCCTGTGTGCCATATTATTTACCCATTTTATATTTTTTGTGCCTGTAGTCTTTTTTTCCACTGCGAAAATCCTTATGTCTTCCAAAATAATTATATCAGGTTATTGCTGAATCCAGGGCTGAGTTACAAGTTTCTGTGTTGCCCATACCTTCCTTGGATAGAAGGAAGTTTCTCTGTTCACCTGTGAGAGAGGGGAGCTTTGAGCAGCCTATCTGTCCCTGGAGGTGTGGTTTCAGCCCAGAAGTTAGTAGTTTATTGGCCATTTTGGGCTAATTTTGATTGTATCTGCTCTATTTTCTGAAAAACATATATACTTTTTCACACCTTTCCGAACTAGTATAGTCCAGTTTTCAGGTTATTGCTGAATCCAGGGCTGTGTTACAAGTTTCTGTGTTGCCCATACCTTACTTGGATAGAAGGAAGTTTATCTGTTCACCTGTGAGAGAGGGGAGCTTTGAGCAGCCTATCTGTCCCTGGAGGACTGGTTTAAGCCCAGAAGTTAGTAGTGTATCGGCCATTTTTGGGCTAATTTCTATCTCTTTCACTTCCCTGCTATAAAAACTGCATTTGTGTGGTTTTGTGCACCGGGCAGTGCCGTTTAGCAAGAGTTAAACTATTCTAAGCTCCACAAAGTTAACTCTTCAATTTTTCCCTTGGAACTAGACAAACCTTCAGCTTTAGCACTCAAACCATTCATTTCACAGTCAAGCACTTGCTTAAAACTCATAGCAAGCACTAAATAACCCTAGCACTAGACCTCCCTATACTGTCCAGAAGGACAAGGCTCTCTATTCGTCCCCACCAGCCAATCAGAAAAACAGCTTACTCTACCTATTCAGGCATGTCCAAAGGGCAGTTTCTAGTGTACTTTCCAGTCCAACTGGTGAATCTGGGCATTTTGAGGCAATGTTACAACTGCCTCATGTACACAGACATCCCTCTCCTCCTACCACCAAACACTAATATATGCGAGAGATGCAATTATACAGCCAAACTGGAGGCAAAGCTCTCTCAACCCAGGACTGGAACTGACAGTCAAGAGGAGAAGGGTAATACTTGCAACACACCACCAGTCTCACATAGACCTAATAAACCAACACCGGCAAATAACACACATGAATACATGAAAACATACTCGGATGCTCTAAATAAAAATCTGCAAAAGCAACAGAGACCTCCAAAGCAGACATCCAAGCAGCCTCCACACCCCATCACCAACCATGAAACACATACTTCACATAATCAGTGTGCCATGCAATCACAGCCCTTAAGGCAAAATAGCATACCCAACACACTAGTAATAGGCGACTCTATAGTTGAGCACACTGATGTCCCACTAACTAGGCTGGACAAAGAGAAGGTTACAGTTAGCTGTCTGTCGGGTGCCAGGATCCGCCACATAACACAAGCACTCAGGTCACTCCAGAACAAGTACAAATACAACTCTGTCATTATCCATGTTGGTGTGAATGACCTGAGATGTACCTCCCTGGACTACATGAAAAGAGACATGGAAGAGCTCTCATATCATGTAGCCCAGGCCAGTATGACCCTGACCCTGAGTAGCATCCTGCCCTCACCAAGAATGATGCCACAGTATAAAGAAAAAATTATCAATTTCAACAATTGTCTAAGTTTCTGGTGTCATTTAAAGGGGATCCAGTATCTGTCCACCTGGGATGACATGCTGAACAAGCCACATTGCTTCACAAGAGATGGCTTGCACCTGTCACCCTTAGGCTTTCGAATACTGGCCAAGGATCTTGCCGCCCCCTTAGTGCCTTTTTTAGGCAAGGCTCAAAAGACAAACCCACCACCATAAATAGCAGAAGTGACCAAAAACTGAGGGTAATGCTACTCAACGCCAAAAGTCTAAACCTCAAAATGCATGCACTCGAGGTACTCCTCAGTATGGAGAACATTGACATCTGTGCAGTAACAGAAACCTGGTTTAAGGCTCCTGAAAGCACCCCAGCACTACTAGGCTATAAGTCATGCCATACCTTTCGGCCACAACACCAGGACCGAAACACAAAAGGTGGGGGTGTATCCATATTCATCAAGGATACCCACACCTCCAGGTTAATGGCGCAGCACAATGCATCAGAGATCATCCATGCGCAACTAACAACGGGCAAAACTGCAATCCAAATTGTAGCTTGCTACAGATCACCCACCATGGCCGAGGACCCCGATTTCGCATTTCTGGAGACACTGGGAAATATGAAGGTCTTACCAAACACCTTAATGCTGGGTGATTTCAATTACCCAAACATAAACTGGGAGAACTACTCAAGTACTAACCCCCTTGCCCAACGCTTCCTAGAATTTATAAACTCGAACACCCTGGATCAACTGGTCAACACCCCCACCAGAGAGAACAACATATTGGACCTGGTCATTACCAACATGGGCGACTGGTGTTCCACACCGGAGGTCAACCCCTCGCTGGTTAGATCAGACCATAGACTAATCACTCTGGATATCCACATTCTGCCCCACCCCCAATCAAGGAAACCACAGAGAAAAACTTTTTAAAAGCAAACTTCACATTACTTAAGATCAAGGTGGAAAGGTTCACAGCCCCCATGCTAAAGGACAATGCTGTCCAAGCTGCTGAAACCTTTACAAAGGTACTCTATGAGCATCTGCAGGAATGCATGGATCATGCTATCCCAAGAAAAACCAAGACTCACTCTTCCAAGAAAAGGAAACCAGTCTAGTGGACCCCTGCCATAAACAAGCTATACAACAGAAGGAGGAACCTAGTACAGAAAAGAGTAAAATCCCAAGAAGGAAAGACATCCCTGATCAGTATCAGCAAGAAACCACGATCCCTCATTAAAACATCCAAGGCTAGGATCAAAAGAAAAATTGCCATTGACTCCAAAGACAACCACAAAGTGTTCCATAGCTATGTCAAGAACCTAAATGGAAACTCTCAGATCTGCTCTGAGTTAGTGCTGAATGGCACAAAATACACTAAACCGACTGATATTGCCAACATTTTGGCAGACAGGTTTAGTGCAAACTTCATCACCCCTAAAGGGCCCATAACCATACCAGAAGAATGTAGGACCCCATAAATCACTGACACACAGGTTAAAACAGCCCTCTCCAAAGCCAAAAACACAGCTTCAGTGGGACCGGATGGTGTCCCAGGCTGTGTCTTACAAGAGCTCCAAAATGAACTAAACCCTCACCTAAACAAACTGTTCAAACTCAGCTTCTCTACAGGCTATGTACCCACAGAGTGGTGCACAGCAACAGTTATCTCGCTCCACAAAGCTGGAGCCACAACGGACCCTAGGAACCATCGCCCTATAAGCCTGACAAGCCTGTTCTGCAAGGCTATGGAACGCATCATCATGGAACTCATTAACAGAGACATTGGGAACCTCCAGACCTTGGACCGTACCCAGTTTGGCTTTGTTAAGGGCAGACCATGCCTCCTAAACCTGGTGGACTTCTTTGAGATGGTTACCAAGGCATTAGACGAGGGAAAGGAGGTTAACACAGCCTACCTAGATCTCGCAAAGGCTTTCGACACCATTCCCCATTCTAGTATTATAGACAAGCTCACCAGCTTGAACATAAACCCCTACTTCACGAGATGGGTTGCCAACTGGCTCATGGATAGAACCCACATGGTGAGAGTTGCAGGCTCTACGTCCGACTCTAAACTGGTTACAAGTGGCATCCCCCAGGGCTCAGTCCTAAGACCCCTCCTGTTCGGTATATACTTCTCAGAGGTACAGGCAAGCATAGGAGGACTATGGCTGACCAAGTTTGCAGACAACTGCAAACTAGGGGCCATAATTGATTCCCCGGCTGATACAGACACCCTCCAGATGGGTCTCACTGAGACAGATACCTGGTGTCAAAATCATGGCCTCAAGCTAAATGCCAAAAAGTGCACAGTCATCCCCTTTGGAAAAAACAAAGTACCCGTGAACTACCACATAGGTGGTAGTCCCCTAAATACAGAAAATGTAATAAGGGATCTGGGGACCCAAGTAGATAGTAATCTCTCCTTTGATAATCATATTGCCAAGGTGGTTAGAAAATCCTTCTATGTGGCCCACCTAATCACAAAAGGGTTTGCATCTAGAACAAAAGAGGTTATTGTGCCTCTCTACTCATCACTCAATAGACCCATCATAGAATACAATGCCCCATTTGGGATGTACCTTACAAGACACCTGCAACAGCTGGAAGGACCACAAAAGTACTTCACCAAGAGGATTACTGGCCTCAAAGAGATGCCCTATGCGGCCTGACTCAAGAAACTCCAGCTGTACTCAGTTGCATACCGCTTACTCGAAGGTAATCTCTGCCTGACATACAAGGCCATGTCCAACCTAGAATTGATGGACATGCTCCACCTAAAAAAAAAATCCCGGAGAGCCACACTCTCTAGAGATATAAACCTCACCACAACGATAAATAGGACATTCTGGAGGGATAGATTCCTATCCCAGAGACTCCCCATGCTTTGGAACAGGATTCCAATATACATCAGGCAGAGCCCCTCACTAACACTCTTCAAGAGAAACCTTGACGGGTGGATGGGAAACAGAAAATTTACCCCGGGGATCACTGCAGTGGCTGTGCTGGACAGTGGCACAGGGAACTAATGGCTCTGCTGGACAGAGGTACAGGGAACTAATCTAAGGGGGTGGCAAAAGCCAACACATCCTGGCTAGGCTTATAAACACCCTTGGGCAGATAGCCTAGTACTTACCTACGAACCTATGAACCTATAATATCACATTTGTTGCACTATTCTAAAATTGCTTTTCTTTTAATATTACTTTTTATACTATCACCATTCGCAGAAAGAATTCTTAAGTTATTCCTTTCTCTATTTTGTAGTTTAGGAGATATTATCCTGCACTAATTCCTTATAATAAAGACTTAATCCAGTCAATTTCTTTTTTTCCCCTTTATGTTACTAGCTTTAAATCTTCCTTTTCTATCTTTACCTCTTCTACCAATGGAAGTCTTTCTTCCTCTTACCATTTTCCAACTTATATCTTCATCGCTAACTTATGATTGTATCTCTAATTCATCTCCTTTATTATCTTTTTCAGCGTCTCCCTTTTTTCTAAGGTTTTATCTATTTCTATCTCCCTTCAATCTTTCTGTATCTTTGCCTTGATTTGTGGCACTTAGCTCATCCTCTTTTTCTTTACAATCAATCAATACATGCCCTTTTTTTTACATTTATAACATTCAAGTTCACATTTATTGTTTCATGCCCCACTGTACCACATACATAACATTTTTCTTGTCGTAACTATTAATCAAATGTCCTTCTTTTCCACAAAAATAACAAGTCTTTGGTTGTCCCCAGTATTTCTCCACATCCCTGTTACCATCAACATTTATAACACTTGAAATATATACAATTTTATCCATTTCCATTTTCAGAATAATATTACAGTCCCAAGCACTAGTCCATAAACCCCTATTGTCATAAACATTTGAAAATTTCTATTTTTTTGCATATGTTTTCTTTTAAATATTCTTTTAAAGTTTTTCTATTTCTATTCCGAATTGTATGTGATCTTTCTTTTTAGTCTCTCAAAAAGATGGCCTTATTGTATACTCATTCCAAAGATTCTGTCTTTTATATTCATAAAAAATCTCCCCATGGCTTGCACTGTCTCAAAAAGAAAATGTCACGAAATGTCTATGTCTATTTGTTAATTATAATAAATGCTATTGTATTTTGTTCCCAATGGTAGAATTACATTGTCCCATGCCTCATATCCATTCAGTTATTTTTCCTTTTTACTATGTATTCTTACTACAAACATTCTTTTTGTACTGTCTTCTTCTCCTTTTCTAGTTCTCCCTCCTTCCCCATAACTGCTACTTTCTCTGCAGTTTCTGTTGTTTCCCTCTGATGTCTCCTCTCCATCTTAATTTATTTTTCTCCATAATATCACCCCAGGAAACCTCATTCTCCTGCTCATTCTGATTTATTAAATCGTGCAGTATATCATCCTGCAACCCTCCCAACTGGAGGGTTGTAACTGTACATTCCTCTACGGCTGTCTCCCCTGCTTGCTCAAACAACACCCTCTGGAATACCTCCCCCAAATCCTCCATCACAACACCACATATTGCCTCTGAACTGGCATTCTCCTCCACTCCCTGCTGCTGTTCCATCTTGTGCACCATCCTCCCTGTCACCTCTGCTCTATGAATGGGAAGTGCACACATATTTGCGCTTCAACAACACAAATACAGATTGTGAGTAGGGGAAGTTTCCCAATGCCCTAGCCAAATTTCTCCTAGTCAGTATGAATACCACCACAGGTGTCTCCAGAAAAGAGTACATTGACCTGTCAGGGCCAACCAGGTCAACAAAGTGTAAATAAATAATTAAACTTCAAAACATGTATTTTTATGAATATGGAAAAATACAAATCTTTGGAGTCTTAGATCTAAGTACAAAGAAATGTTTGGAGCTTTTAAATTTCCAGAATTAGTAAGGGAGCAGATTGGGAGGGTGGCCTAATGGTTAAGGCGTTTGCCTTACAAACACAAGGTGCAGAGTTTGAGTCTCACAAGGGATAATTGGCTAGGCTTAAAATGGCTCGCAAGGGCAGTTAGCTTGGTACTTATCTATGAACCTATGAACCTATGGATATGTATATAAGAAAACATATATATGAAAGAGTGGCATATACAATTTGAAAAATATGCTTAATACAATATACAAGAGTATTCTATAACAAGTAAGTAAAAGATGTTTGTCAGAAAGTATCTTAAATCAGATAATGTCAAGAAATATATTAAGTTAAATTATTTGTGCTGTCTGTGCCTCATTAAAAATATGTTTTCTACTCTTTTTGGTAAGTGCTGTGTGATCCTTTATATCCACCAGAGCTACCACCAATTCAGGCAGTTGGGACTTTGGTTTAATATCTCTCATCTGAAGAAGAGCACCCAAAGAATGGAGCCCTCACCCCCACCCCTCATCATGTCATACCATAGTGTCAGTCCAGAAAATAAATCAAAGCACATTAAAACCAAATGTGCTACCTGTTGATCCATGGACACTTTTCCTGAAGGATATGAGATTTTCAACCTCTATTCTCTGATGACAGTCATCTGAGTTTTTGCCTCATTTAGACAGCAATGCTGATATTACTTCCTGCAAGTTTCCATGAGATTGTATAATTTCTTCTATCTGGTTATTCCCTGCAGTGTTAGTCCATCATAGTAAAAAATGTTCCAAGTTACAAAAATCGTACATTACTTTTTTTTCACCACAAAGAAAGCATTCCTGCTAGATATAGCATCAGCACATTGTCTTGTCAGGGACTGTTATGTTCATCCCATATTTTTTTTACACTACGCTTCAGCTAAGTATTCTGAATGGGATATAGCGTGCCTCCAGAATCTCTAGCTTGTACCTGTGTCGTGATTGTGATTTGCACTACTACTGCAGCTGTGAACAGCATATTGAACATCTGGTCTTCATATACAGCACAATCAATTAGTTTAAACATTACCTTAGCCAACTGAATGCAGTGTGTATGACTGGCAGTTGAGCCACCAGCTCCTCAGCTAACATTAGGTGAGCCACAACGTTCAATATTAGGGCCTTTAGGCTTTGATATATTTATAAATAAAATGCATGCAGCCTCTCACCCAGCAAATGTAATAATCCAATATGCAAATGACTCAAGGCGCCAATGCGGATGGCGCAGTGGTGCAGCGGTTAAGGTTGTTGCCTCACAGCAAGAGGTTCTCTGGTTTGATTCTCAGCTGGGGTGCCTTCTGTGTGGAGTCTGGATGCTCTCCCAGCATTCGCGTGGGTTTCCTTTGGGTACTCTGGTTTCCTCCCGCAATCCAAAGACATGTCTGAGGCATTTCTCCCCAGGCCTCCACTGAAAATAGGCTCTGTCCTAGTCGGACTTTTCTGGTCAACAAAATGATAAAAAAATTAAAAATAAATAAATAAATAAAATATGCAGCTTTTTCAATCAAAAAGCTCCAAGATGACCTACAACATTCCCTTACATACATACATAAACCCAAATGTAAGAATACAAATATAATAACAATGTGATGCACAAAATAGACAAGCGATGAATGTACAAATATAAATACAGACTAGCAGTGAGCAGCACTTGAACACGATTAGAAGACATGCTCTTACATATTGCTTGCCTCACTGTTATTCGATTTGATTGGCCTTTCCAGTATTATATCTTATAGGTTCATAGGTAGGTACTAGGCTATCTGCCCGAGGGCATTTATAAGCCTAGCCAGAGTGTGTCGCCCCATTGATTAATTAACTGAGCCTCTGTCAAGCAGAGCCAATGAAGTGATCCCAGGGGTGTATTTTCTGTTACCCATCCACTCATCAAGGCTTCTCTTGAAGAGTGTTAGTGAGGGGCTCTGCCTGATGTAGTTTGGAATTTTGTTCCAAAGCATGGGGAGTCTCTGTGACAGGAATCTATCCCTCCAGCATGTTCTATTTATTGTTGTGGCGAGGTTTAGCTCACTAGAGCACGTGGCTCGCAGTGACTTGGATTTCTTTAGGTGGAGCATGTCCATCAATTCTGAGTTGGACATGGCTTTGTAAGTCAGGCAGAGATCACCTCTGAGTAAGCGATATGCCACTGAGTACAGCCGGAGTTTTTTCAGTCGGGCTGCATAGGACATATGTTTGAGACCAGTAATCCTCTTGGTGAGGTACTTTTGTGGTCTTTCCAGCTGCTGGAAGTGTCTTGTGAGGTACATCCCAAATACTCTATGATGGGTCTAATGAGCGATGAGTAGAGGAGCAGTATAACCTCTTTATTTCTAGATGTAAACCCTTTAGAAATTAGATGGGCCACATAGAAGGATTTCCTAACTACTTTGGCAATATGATTGTCAAAGGAGAGATTACTATCTACCTGGGTCCCCAAATCCCTTATTACCTCTTCTTTATTAAGGGGGCTGCCATGTATGTGGTAATTCATGGGTGTTTTGTTTTTCCCAAACGGGATGACTATGCATTTTTTGGCATTTAGCTTGAGGCCATGACTTTGACACCAGGTGTCCATTTCAGTAAGGCCCATTTGGAGGATGTCCGTGTCAGCCGGACAGTCAGTTATGGCTCCCAGTTTGCATTCATCATCGAACATGGTTAGCCATAGTCCGCCTGTGTTTGCCTGTACTTCCGAGAAGTATATGCCGAACAGTAGGGGTCCCAGGACTGAGCCTTGTGGGACACCACTTGTGACTGGTTTAGAGTCGGTCCTGGAGCCCGCTATTCTTACCATGTGAGTTCTGTCTTTAGGCCAGTTGGCAACCCATCTCATGACGTAGGAGTTTATGTTCAGGATGGTGAGTTTTTCTGTAATACCCCGAGTGGGGAATGGTGTTGAAAGCCTTGGCGAGGTCAAGGTAGGCTGTGTGAACCACCTTTCCCTCATCTATGGCCTTGGTGACTGTCTCGAAGAAGTCAACCAGGTTTAGTAGGCATGATCTGCCCTTAACAAAGCCAAACTGGGTCAGGTCAAGTGTTTGGAGGTTCCCAATGTCTTTGTTAATGAGTAAGATGATGATGCGCTCCATAGCTTTGCAGACCAGGCTAGTAAGGCTTATGGAGCAATAGTTACCAGGGTCAGTTGTGGCCCCTCCTTTGTGGAGAGGAATAACCGTTGTCGTGTGCCATTCTATGGGGACATAGCCTGTAGAGAGGCTGAGGTTGAACAGCGTGTTTAGGTGGGGGGTTAGTTTGTTCTGTAGTTCGTGCAAGACGCAGCCTGGGACACCATCTGGTCCCATTGATGCTGTGTTTTTGGCTTTTGAAAGGGCTGTTTTCACCTGTGCGTCTGTGATTTTTGGAACACTACACTTTTCCAGTATTGTTGTGGGCCCTTTTGGATGTGAGAGGGGGGTGAAGTTTGCACTGAATCTATCTGCCAGGATGTTGGCAATATCAGTAGTTTCAGTATATTTTGTGCTATTTTGCACTAGTACAGTGCGTATCTGTGAGTTGCCACTTAGATTCTTAACATAGCTAAAGAAGGCTTTGTGGTTATCTTTTGGATGATTCATGAGGGACCTTAGTTTCTTACTGATACTGATCAGGGATGTCTTTCCTTCTTGGGATTTGCTTTTTTCTGAACTAGTTTCCTCCTTCTATTGTATAGCCTGTTTATGGCAGGGGTCCTCCAAACTGATTTCCTTCTCTTAGAGGAGTGAGTTTTGGTTTTGCTAGGGATGGCACAATCCATGCATCCTTGTAGGTGCTCATAGAGTGCATTTGTAAAGGTTTCTGCATCTTGGGCAATGTTATCCTTTAGCATGGGGGCTGTGAAACTTACCACCTCTGTCTTAAGTAAGGTGAAGTTTGCTTTAGAAAAGTTTTTACTGTGGTTTCCTTAGTTGGGGTGGTGGTGGGGTGTGGACATCCAGAGTGATTAGTTTATGGTCTGATCTAACCAGTGACGGGTTGACCTCCGGTGTGGAACACCTGTCGCCCATGTTGGTGATGACCAGGTCCAATATGTTTTCACCTCTGGTAGGGGAGTTTACCAGCTGATCCAGGGCATTTGAGTTGATGAATTCCAGGAAGCGCTGGGCCTGGGAGTTTGTACTTGAGTAGTTTTCCCAGTGAATGGTAGGGTAATTGAAGTCACCCAATATCAGTGTGTTAGGTAGGACCCTCATGTTTTCCAGTGTCTCCAGAAAGGGGGAGTGGTGGTCCTGGGTCATGGAGGGTGATCTGTAGCAGGCCACAATTTGCATTGCAGATTTGCCTGATGTTAGTTGCACATGGATGATCTCAGAGGTATCATGCTGTGCCACTAACCAGGAGGTGTAGGTACCCTTGATGAATATGGATACACCCTCTCCTTTTGTGTTTCAGTCCCTGTTCTGTGGCTGAAACGTGTGGTATGAGTTGTAGCCCGGTAGTGCTGGGGTGCTCAATGAAGCCTTGAATCAAGTTTCAGTTTCTGCACAGATGTCGACGTTCATCATACTGAGGAGTGCTTTGAGCGCGTGCATTTTGAGGTTTAAACTCCTGGTGTTGAGTAGCATAACCTTCAGTTTTTTGTTAATTGTGCTGTTTATGGAGGTGGGTTTGACTTTTGAGCCTTGCCTAAAAAAGGCACTATGGGGCAGCAAGAGCCTTGGCCAGTATTCAAAAGCCACAGGTGCAAGCCGTCTCTAGCAAAGCAACGTGGCTTGTCGAGCATGTCGTCCCAGGCTGACAGACACTGGATCCCCTTTGAATGACACCAGAAGCTTAGCCAATTGTTGAAACTGATAATTTTTTCTTTATACTGAGGTATCATTCTTGGTGAGGGCAGGATGCTACTCAGGGTCAGGGTCATACCGGCCTGGGCTACATGATCAGAGTGCTCTTCCATGTCTCTTTTCATGTAGTCCAGGGAAGTACATTTCAGGTCATTCACACCAACATAAACAATGACAGAGTCATATTTGTACTTGTTCTGGAGTGACCTGAGTGCTTGTGTTATGTGGCAGATTCTGGCTCCCGACAGGCAGCTAACAGTAACGTTCTGCTTGTCCAGCCTAGTGAGTGGGACGTCGATGTGCCTGACTATAGAGTCACCTATTACTAGTGTGTTAGGTATGTTATTTCGACTTAAGGGCTGTGATCGTGCGGCACACTGATTTTTGTGTTTTATGTGTTGTCTGGTTTGTGACGGGAGGTGCAGGTTGTTTGGGTATCTGCTTTGGAGGTCTCTGATGCTTTTGCAGGTTTTTATTTAGAGCCTCTGAGTATGAGTTTGTGTATTTATGTGTAATTTTTGCCAGTGCTGTTTTAGTAGGTCTGTGTGCAGCTGGAGGTGTGGTGCAAGTGTTAACCTTCTCCTCTTGACTGTCTATTCCAGTCTTGGGTGGAGACAGCTTAGCTTCCAGTTTGGCTGTATAATTGCATCTCTCATATATGTTAGTGTTTTGTGGTAGGAGGAGAGGGTTGTCTGTGTACATGAGGCAGTTGTAACATTGCCTCAGGATACCCAGATTCACCAGCTGTACTGGAGAGTACACCTAAAATTGTCCTTTGGTCATGCCTGAATAGTAGGGTGAGCTGCTTAGTCGCTTGGTTGGTGAGGAGTGAATAAAGAGCCTTGCCCTGCTGGGCAATCAGTGTCAGGGTATATTAGTGCTTGCTATTAGGGCTGAGCAAGTGCTGGGCTGTAGGATGCTTTTTTGAGTGTTTAGGATGAGAGTTAGACTAGTTTCAAGTGAAAAACTGAAGAGGAGACTTAGTGGAGCCGGGAATAATTTAACCATACCTAACTGGCACTGCCCAGTGCGCAAAACCATGCAAATGTGGTTTTTATAGTAGGGAAATGAAAGAGATAGAAATTAGCCCAAAATGGCCAATAAACTACTAACTTCTGGGCTGGAACCACTCCTCCAGGGACAGATAGGTTGCTCAAAGCTCCCCTCTCTCACAGGTGAACAGAGAAACTTCCTTCTATCCAAGTAAGGTATGGGCAACTCAGAAACTAGTATCACAGCCCTGAATTCAGAACTAGCCTGAAAACTGGACTATACTAGCTTGGAAAGGCGGGAAACAAGGAATGTTTTTGTTTTTTGGGGTTTTTTAAAAAGATAAGGCAAAAACAGTAAAAAATACACTTAAAACAGCTTTAAACGACTACAAACAATCAGAAAAGGCTATTGCACTTTAGTGTGTAGCCTACAACAATTAAACAAATTATTTAAACAAAAAAAATGTTTAAAAGTGCAGGCAGTCAAATAAGTACAATATGTGAAAAAACAAGCTTTTAAATCACAATAAGCGCTGGAAAACCTGCTTTTAGGCAGAAAACAGTTAAGTACAGCAGGAAAGTACAGAAAACTGATACTTGATCACTCCAAAGTCTCTCTTCTAAGCTAGAAGACTTGTATCAGTTTAAGACTTTCTAGTGCTACCCAGTAGGTTAGTTACAGGAAAGATGGGAAATAAGCGCAGATGTGGTCTTTTAAACCAGAAAGTTGAAAGAGACGGACAAACTGTCCAAATGGTCAATAAACTACAATTTCTGGGCAAAGAATCTCTCCACTTGTGGTAGACAGGCTACCTAGTGCTTACCACTCCCACTGATAAGCTACAAGGCTTTCCTCCAACACAGAATGGCTTGCGGGGCTCAGAAGCTTACCAACAGTCCTGGATACAGCAACTCTGTATCTGGACTAGGCTAGTTACAGGAAAGGTGGGAAACAAGTGCAAGTGCTGCTTTTAAACCAGAATGTTGAAAGAAATGGAAAAAGCTGCCCAAACGGCCAATAGCTACAATTTCTGGGCCAGGAACCACTCCTCTTGTGGTAGATGGGCTACCTAATGCTTACCACTCCCACTAATAAGCTATAAGGCTTCCCTCCAACACAGAAAGGCTTGGGGGCTCAGAAGCTTACAAAGAGTCCTGGATACAGCAAATCTGTACCTGGACTAGACTAGTTACAGGAAAGGCAGGGAACAAGTACAAATGCATGCTTTTAAGCCAATAAGTTGAAAGAGATGGAAAACTGCCCAAACGGCCAAATAAACTACAATTTCTGGGCCAAAACTCACTCTTCCCATGGAGGATAGGGTTCCTAGTGCTTACCACTCCCACAGATAAACTAGAAGGCTTCCCTCTAACACAGAAAGGCTTGGGGGGCTCAGAAGCTTACTAACAATCCTGGATACAGCAACTGTGTAACCGGACTAGGCTAGTTATAGGAAAGGCGGGAAACAAGCCCAAGTGCGGCTTTCAAACCAGAAAGTTGACAGAGATGGAAAAAACTGCTCAAATGGCCAATAGCTACAATTTATGGACTAGGGACCACTCCTCTTGTGGTAGATAGGCTACCTGATGCTTACCACTCCCACTGATAAGCTAGAAGGCTTCCCTCCAACACGGAAAGGCTTGGGGGAGGCTCAGAAGCTTACAAAGAGTCCTGGATACAGCAAATCTGTACCTGGACTAGACTAGTAACAGGAAAAGCAGGAAACAAGTGCAAACACAGGCTTTTAAATCAGAAAGTTGAAAGAGATGGAAAAGCTTCCCAAACGGCCAATAAACTATCATTTCTGGGCCAGAAACCACTCCTCCTGTGGTAGATAGGTTACCTAGTGCTTACCACTCCCACTGATAAGCTAGAAGGCTTCTGTCCAACACAGAAGGGCTTGGAGGGCTCAAAAGCTTACCAACAGTCCTGGGTACAGCAAATCTGTACATGGACTACACTAGTTATAGGAAAGGTGGGGACCAAACGCAAAACAAGCTTTTAACCAGAAAGTAGAAAGAGATGGAAAAACTGCCCAGATGGCCAATGAACTACAATTTCAGGGCCAAAACCCACTCTTCCCATCATAGATAGGCTACCTAGTGCTTATCACTCCCACTGATAAGCTAGAAGGCTTCCCTCCAACACAGAAAGGCTTGGAGGGGGCTCAGAAGCTTGCCAACAGTTCTGGATACAGCAAGTCTGTATCTGGACTTGACTAGTTACAGGAAAGGCAGGAAACAAGCTTAGAATTTTTTTTTGTTACAGAAAAGTAGCTAAAACAGCAGTAAATACAATTCAAATTGCAGTGCAGGCCAGCACACCCGAGTGTGTAGCAACACTACGGCAAATACAGTTCAAATAAATGCAATTAAATTAACAAATGTCTAAAAGACAAGTGCAGAAGGCAGTAAATTAGAAGGCTACTAACAAGCAGTAATAAGTGCAGAGTAAGAGTGACTGAACAGATAACAGCACACAGAAGAGCAACTAAGACAGTTACAGTAAGAGCAGCTGAATAAAAAAAAAATATATATATATATATATATATATATATATATATATATATTTTTTTTTTTTGAGGGAGGGAACAGAGCAGGATTAAGAGGCTACAGGGGTTGTCCTTCCCAAATGCTCTCTTTGTACACAGCATACTATGTACCTGGAAGGAACTACAAAAGAAATGTGTTACCTAGTAGAATAGACTTCCAATACCATAGACAGATCTCTACAAGAGATCTCATAGCTAAAAGTATTGTAGGATGTGATTTTCCCATTAATCTTCTGCTAGTCTAACAGTGATAGTTTTGTGACAAGCCACAAACTATAAACTCAAGAATAAGGCCAGGTCCTTGACAAAGACATCAATACCTTACTGAAATGGAGAGCAAAATTACAAGAGGTATGCAGATCTTATCATACAGAAGGCTCCTATTGAATAACAAAGCATCAGTTTGGCTCTGTCAAAGGAAGGTCCTGCCTCTTTAACCTCATTAACTTATTTGAGAAAATAAGCAAAACAGTGGATATTGGTTATGTAGTGCATACAGCAAATCTCGGCCTTCACAAAGCCTTTCACACTATTCCCCATGCTAGCATTATTGATAGACATGTAAATCTGAATATATATACTTATATTGTGCACTGTATAGCTAACTGGTTGTCTGACAAAGCCCGTGCATTTTACAGTCCAGGTGCCATATCCGAAAGCAAATATGTTACCAGTGGTTTACCACGTCTCAGTTTTGGGGTCTCTCCTATTTGGCATCTGTTTCTCAGACCTTCAAGCCAACACTCCTGGCCTGTGGTTAATTAAGTTTGCAGACACCTGCAAATTCAGTGCTGTTATTTGATCTTCAAATAATTCACAATTGCTCCAACATGGGTTAGACTACTTTAGCAATTGTTGCAAGGACAGTGGTTTCACATTAAATGTAAAAAAATGTAGCACAGTTCATTTTGGTCAACAAAACAGCTTCATTTACCTTACAGGTGATGCACCCCTCCAATCAGACACTGTTGTAAGGGATTTTGGTACTCTTGTTGATAATTCTTTATCATTTGACCATTGTCTCCATAGTAGTTCAGAAAGCATTTTAACTGGCTCATTTCATATCCAAAGGCAAGATCTAAAGAAGTCTTATTTCCCCTTTACTGTCATCTTATCGGATATGTTACTGAATATAATGCACCTTTTGGCATGTATCTATCTAAACATATCACACAACTTTACAGACCTCAGAGATTCATATCAAAAAAGACCAGTGGCCTCACAAATCTTGGTTGCCAAGAGAAACTGACAACCCTTTCTCTGTGCTCAGTCTCTTACAGACTCCTCCATAGAGATCTGTGTCTAACACATTCAGTAATGAAAGATCCAACCCTATTTGGTCTCCTATTCATTCAAAAAAACTAATGATACCTCTCTGTTAAAGGAACTAAATCTTCATTAGCAGATAAAAAAGACATGCCAGTGTGATAGATTCATATCCCTATGTATCCCGCAGCTCTGAAAAAAACTCCCACTACATGTAAAGCAGAGTAGCACCCTTGCTACTTCATGTAACGCAGAGTAGCACCCTTGTTACTTCATGTAAAGCAGAGTAGCACCCTTGTTACTTCATGTAAAGCAAAGTAGCACCCTTGTTACTTCATGTAAAGCAGAGTAGCACCCTTGTTACTTCATGTAAAGCAAAGTAGCACCCTTGTTACTTCATGTAAAACAGAGTAGCACCCTTGTTACTTCATGTAAAGCAGAGTAGCACTCTTGTTACTTCATGTAAAACAGAGTAGAACCCTTGTTACTTCATGTAAAGCAAAGTAGCACCTTTGTTACTTCATGTAAAGCAGAGTAGCACCCTTGTTACTTCATGTAAAGCAAAGTAGCACCCTTGTTACTTCATGTAAAGCAGAGTAGCACCCTTGTTACTTCATGTAAGGCAGAGTAGCACCCTTGTTACTTCATGTAAGGCACAGTAGCACCCTTGCTACTTCATGTAAAGCAGAGTAGCACCCTTGTTACTTCATGTAAAGCAGAGTAGCACCCTTGTTACTTCATGTAAAGCAGAGTAGCACCCTTGTTACTTCATGTAAAGCAGAGTAGCACCTTTGCTACTTCATGTAAAGCAGAGTAGCACCCTTGTTACTTCATGTAAAGCAGAGTAGCACCCTTGTTACTTCATGTAAAGCAGAGTAGCACCCTTGTTACTTCATGTAAAGCAGAGTAGCACCTTTGCTACTTCATGTAAAGCAGAGTAGCACCCTTGTTACTTCAGGTAAAGCAGAGTAGCACCCTTGCTACTTCATGTAAAGCAGAGTAGCACCCTTGTTACGTCATGTAAAGCAGAGTAGCACCCTTGCTACTTCATGTAAAGCAGAGTAGCACCCTTGCTACTTCATGTAAAGCAGAGTAGCACCCTTGTTACGTCATGTAAAGCAGAGTAGCACCCTTGTTACGTCATGTAAAGCAGAGTAGCACCCTTGTTACTTCATGTAAAGCAGAGTAGCACCCTTGTTACTTCATATAAAGCAGAGTAGCACCTTTGCTACTTCATGTAAAGCAGAGTAGCGCCCTTGATGGACAGTGTCAGATTCTCCCCCACTTTATCTTGCCTTGCCCTCATTGAGATTTGGCCTGCTTTAGTTAGCAGGTTTGTGTCGCTTTCCTTTTTTTTTTTAGTAAATAATTCACTCCAGATAAATAATATGGAAATGATGATTGTGACGCTAAAACATAGACTCTTACCTACTTATAACTAGCTCAAAGCTCATTACTTTACCCATTAATAAATACTGCTAAAATTGATGATAACAGACCATAACCTTATAAACTATGGTCAACTAGTCTGTTTGTGAATGAGACAGACACATAGTACCTTTGGCTTAATATTTAAGAAGACATTCTGTCTGTTCTTCATGTCTAGCGTTATCTGTAGCCTTTTGCAGCTGGCATTCATCATGTCACTCCTTCCATGATCAAGAGTATGACAAAACAGAAATTCAGTTTTACCAGCAATTTATTAAACCATACTTCAGCTCTGTTGCCCTAAAACAAAGGAAATTATATTTTTGCCTGTCTCTTTCATGACATTTTCATTCTATGCTCCATGCATAATCCTTAAAATGCTTTGCCATTCCATGAGAAATAATATTTTGTAAGACTGATATTTAATTGCATAATGGAGCCACATCTAGTAGTCAACAGTATGACCATGATACTGCATGGTTTACCACCCGAAGTGTAACTCTTGGACATCCCATAAGAATAGAGGCAGAAGATTGAAAGTGTTTAGACTAATGAGAGTTGGGAATACAATGACAAGTAACACATAAGGGTGACAGAAACTGAAAATGAGGAAGAGATAAGAGACTGTATTACTAAAGGAATGATAAATGGATTTAAATCATGTTTTAGGTGAAGGCAGTGTGGGGAGAATGATTTTGGATAAGTACTGAGGAAAAACATGTTTTCAGTGAAAAGACGGAAGTATATAGAAGGAAGGGAGTGGAACAATGGTGGGCAAAATAGAAAAGGTTGGCAGATGTTTAGGTGAATCCTGTGTTGTCTATTGTTCTGGCAACTGGAGCCTAAAAAAAGGAACAAACTGAAATTTTACTTTGATGGAGTTGTCCCCTTTTTTCCAGTGTGAGGACTTGTATATAATACATTCAGGATGTGCAAAAGTTGATGAAACTGGAATTGCCTACATTGTAACAGAAGATGTAACATTTTGCAAAAAAGGCAACAAATTTTTCCCAAGTCAAGTTTGTTGAGTAGAAGCATGGCTACAGGGATGAGGAATGAGCAAAATAAGTATTTCACATACAAAACAAACTTTATATTGAAATGACTATGAAATGGGGAGAATGAATTTGTAAGCATTGCAAATCAGGCACAATTACATCTTTTTTTAAGTGCATGTGTATACAAGATAGGCGAGGAAGACTACCACATTGGGAGGGTAGAGATAATAAGTGTAGGGATAAATGAGCATATGAAAGAGTGACTAGAGAAGGATTAGAAGAGAATTTCAATAATCTTCGCCAAGATAAAGGTACAGGGTCCAGATGATCAGTCTCATAGGGTATTAAAAGGGTAAGTTAGGTGATTTACTTACCCTTTCATAATGGTAGGCCTACAGCAGAACCAGGTAATTATTATAAAACCATAGAATGCACAAGTCAGCTGGATCATGTGGCCATTTACTCCTTGTCAGCATCCAACCATGAGACTTTACCCTCTTAATTTACTCATTCGAAAGTCTTGCATTAAGGGCTACTATGCATTTACATGAAATAAAATAAATGAAAAAACTGGCAGGAAGGGTCCCAAGGAACAACAAACACAAAAATGTTGAATAAAAGCAAACTTTAATGCTGAATAAATCCAATAAATCCAATAAAATTGATGTATAAATACAGTAAAATCGATGTATGTCAGAGCTTTCGTTAAAACAATGTTAACTTCATCAGACAAGTGTCAATGTGCACAGCCAATATTTAAATATATTTTAAAACCTAACACATTCTGATTGGACACAGAAAACCAGCTGAACCATGAGTAAAAAGAGTAGCTGTAGTTAACCCTTTGCTAACTGTTATAACAGCACTTCACTTTAAAAAATATGTATGTACACTAAAAATAATTCTAAAAGTTGAATGTTTGTAAAAAAACTGAATTAGCAAACCAAGTTGAACTATTAAAAAGTTGATGTCAGTATCATAATAGTCAGACTTTAAAAATATTTTACAATTTATGTAACAACATTAAACTTGTTCTCATAAAGTGCTTGTGCGAGATGGCTACGTTTGTACTATTTTCTTCCTTTCCAAGGCTTTTAGTTTTAAGACGGGGGGGAGGGGTAACTGATGTCCTGTCATTAATGCCAGGCCATTTGTCTGCATGCAAAAGGACCTGCCATCTCAATTCTTTTAACTCCAATTGGAGCCCTCAGGGTAACTTGTCACCAACATGGTCAATAGCCATAAAACTGAAGCTGTACCTATTGCTTTCGTGAATGTGCCTAGCCAGTGCATTATTTATGTTGTTTTTCCTGATGGCATAGTCATGTTCATAGATCCTTGCCTCGAATTTTCTCTCCATTTTACCTACGTAAAACGCTGAGCACTGGTCACATGTCGCCACATAAACAACTGCTTTGGAAGAGCAATTGTGCCTCCCTTTTATTTTAAAGACCACGTTGTTAGAAAACTTATTGCCAGTTTAATTAAACTATTGGATAGATGTGATTTAGAACTATTAGACCTTTTGATAAAGTATGACAACAATGAATTAGCCCTTTTGTTTGATGAACTTGCTACACTTGCCAGAAGTATTCGTGATGACAAAGATTATGACAGTATGAAATTTGAGCACTACAGAATTTTTACAAGTTTTGATCAACACATTGTAAAATTAAAGGTTGGAAAATTGTCTAAATTGGATAGGGATGTCAGTGATTATGTGAACAGTACTGCCTATCCAAAACCTCCTGGTTCTTACAGGAAATCTAAGAGTCCACCAGATGCAGGTAGAAATCCACCTCATCTCCCTCTTGATTCAATGAACAACAATGAACTGAGGTTTAAAAGGTCTGATGAAGTAGTTTTAAACTACGAGAGTGAATACCCCGAACTAAGGAGGAGTGAGAGGATAAGAAACAAAGGTTACTATAACAACAGGCAACAGCATCAGGCAGGGTTTCACCCTTTGGGGTTTCAAGGAACCAGACTGAAAACAAGAACTGGAGGACTTAGATTTGCCCTCAGTTAATGATACCAGTACTGAACTTTCAGTTAATGGACTTTTAGAATTGAATGATCATTCAGAGCAGTCTACTAATTTATGAACATTTGTCTATAACAACCAGAAAGACTTTGCAGTGTATAATTATTCTGAACTAATTATTGATGAGGCCACAGCAGATCTTCTCTCAAAGGGAATGACTTTTGTACCTTGTAAAAAGTTCAATGTTGTAGACACATTAATAGATTTAAAAATGTATTTAAGGAAATTGAATTTGTGTTTAATGCAGGACACCATTTTGCAGACTAACACTAACACCAGTAGCATTTTTAGAATTAGTCCCACCTTTAACCCCCCTCTACATCCTAAATTGACAATATATGAAAAATTATGTGAACTTGACCTATACAATTTAGATTCTTTAAATAAGAACAAACATAGGCAAGCACGTAATTTTGTCATCATGACTCAGAATGAAAGTGACAGGTTGCTAACTCTGCAAGAACATGATGTAAGACTAATGAAACCTGACAAGGGGGTTGGCGTGGTAATCTACGTACACAGCAAAAATGTTATCTATTCTGGACACAGCGAATTACAGAGAGATATCCCTAAACAAATTGAACACTGCATATAAGAAAATTTATCATCAGTTAATTGATATATTCCTTGAGAGAAAGATAGATCTTTCCCTATACAATTACCTGAACATTATTAGCCCAAGGGTCCCAGTGTTTTTTGGAATCCCTAAGACCCACAAAAGTCTTTTAGATCCACCTATGAGACCCTTAATAGACGGCAGGGATTCCATCACCACGGCCTGTGCCCAATATTTAGACCACAAGCTCAAGAAAATATTACAGAAAGAATATCAGATATGCAAAGATTCCTGGACCTTTTTAGAGCAGGTCAATAGAGTTGAATACAATGAGAATGACTTATTGGTCACAATAGATGTCATGGATTTGTATACTGTCATTCCACACAGCATTGACCTCGATTGGGTTGCCAATTTATTATTAGAACATAAAGTAAACCTGGAGAAGATGAATTTAATTTTAGAACTACTTGAACTAGTTTTAAAAAATAATTACTTCTCTTTCAATGATAGATACTTTTTGCAGACAACTGGAGTGGCCATGGGATCAGCCTGTGGAGGAGCATTTGTGAATATGGTCATGGCACACTGGGAGAGGAACTTTGTTTTTAAATCCCAATTTTATTCCAGTGTCAAGTTGTATTTCAGGTTTCAGGATGACATAAGTTTAATTTGGAAGGGGCCCTCTTCCGAGCTTGACAAGTTTTTACAGTGCCTCAATGCTACAACCACATTTTTGCAGTACACTTGGGTAATTGATGTTACCCATATGAACTACTTGTATGTACACTTGTTGAAAGATACACTTACTGGAAGGTACGCTACAAGGATTCACAGAGAAAAAACCTACTCTAATTCTTTTCTGCATTACACCAGTTCCCAGCCCAACCACCAGAAGAGGTCAGTGGTAAAAGGGCAACTTGTCCGAGCCGCCCATATGCTCTCTGGGGAAGAGGATTTTACAGTTGAGTGTAGCAACTTGAAATCTATGTTTGAAAGGAGGGCCTATCCAACAGAATGGATCAACAAGCTCATTGATGAGGTCACACAGAAAAGAAAAATAGGCCATTTCAAGCCAATAGTTGGTGTCCATACCCTTGACAACAGTCCACCTGCTATAGGGATGAATAGACCGGAGGAGAACATAAGCCCCTTCCTTAGATCTTTAACAGTCACCTTTAATTCTAATTTTTACAACTTGAAGTTCATTTTTAGTAAAAACTGGGATATTTTAATGGAAGATAGAGACATCATAACTCACTTGGGAGATAAACCATTAATAACATACAGAAGAGGTCCAAATTTAAAAAGACCTCCTTAGAAAGGGACACAACAACACAATATCAAGCCAGTGTGGCATGTATAAGTATGAGTTGTGTAAATGGTGTCACAAGGTTAAAACTGGCAATACGTTTTCTACTAACAACATGGTCTTTAAAGTAAAAGGGAGGCACAATTGCTCTTCCAAAGCAGTTGTTTATGTGGCGACATGTGACCAGTGCTCAGCATTTTACATAGGTAAAATGGAGAGAAAATTTGAGGCAAGGATCTATGAACATGACTATGCCATCAAGAAAAACAACATGAATAATGCACTGGCTAGGCACATTCATGAAAGCAATAGGTACAGCTTCAGTTTTATGGCTATTGACCATGTTGGTGACAAGTTACCCTGAGGGCTCCAATTGGAGTTAAAAGAATTGAGATGGCAGGTCCTTTTGCATGCAGACAAATGGCCTGGCATTAATGACAGGACATCAGTTACCCCTCCCCCCCGTCTTAAAACTAAAAGCCTTGGAAAGGAAGAAAATAGTACAAACGTAGCCATCCCGCACAAGCACCTTATGAGAACAAGTTTAATGTTTTTATATAAATTGTAAAATATTTTTAAAGTCTGACTATTATGATACTGACATCAACTTTTTAATAGTTCAACTTGGTTTGCTAATTCAGTTTTTTACAAACATTCAACTTTTAGAATTATTTTTAGTGTACATACATATTTTTTAAAGTGAAGTGCTGTTATAACAGTTAGCAAAGTGTTAACTACAGCTACTCTTTTTACTCATGGTTCAGCTGGTTTTCTGTGTCCAATCAGAATGTGTTAGGTTTTAAAATATATTTAAACATTGGCTGTGCACATTGACACTTGTCTGATGAAGTTAACATTGTTTTAACGAAAGCTCTCATATACATCGATTTTACTGGATTTATACATCAATTTTATTGGATTTATTGGATTTATTCAGCATTAAAGTTTGCTTTTATTCAACATTGTTGTGTTTGGTGTTCCTTGGGACACTTCCTGCCAGTTTTTTCATTTATTTGGTTTGTTTCTTGCCTTTGATGTTTTCCTCAATTTATATGACATACATTGCAACATCTGCTCTTTTGTAATATACTGGCAGGCAACCAGATGGGCAGCTAGCTGTGGTGCAGATGAAAGTACCTTGCCCTCTCCATTTCATCAGTTTAAAGTTTAGCAATAAGGACTGGTGTTCACTAGTATGAAATAAACTGGAATATTTACTCTGTCTGTGCATGTATTTCTCTCACTCCCTCTTTTTAATATGCTAGCAGACAACCAGATTATTGGAATATTAGCTGTGCTGTAGATGAAAGCAGCTTGCCTCTTCATTTGCTCCATTTATATTCTGGAATTAAGGGTTACTATGCATGTGTGTAAATCTGAATATTTACTTTCTGGACAGTTTTTTGTGTGAAACAAATTCCATCCCTAATTTCACAGAATGCTTTGTCTTTGCCTAATAATTTTGGTCATCAACTTACTCTCTTGTACTTTGCCTAGCTTACTGTCTGGCTTTATAGAACTTTTATGTATTTGTATGAAAAATCCAGAAATGTGTATTCCCTGAGTGCTGTTTGTGTGAAACCAAGTTGAAACTGTTTTTTGCAGAATGCCCCTGACTTTGCCTCATATTTTGGCCTTCCCCTCATACAATTTGTCATTCTGTTCAAAACTATTGAGTATTGCATTTACTAAATTGGGTAGGAGACTGGCTAGGAATGAAAGCAACGTTTCCTTGTGTCATTTGCTCAGCTTCTATTCTGCCTTTACAGAACTAGTGTGCTTGAGAGTGAAATAAGCTTTTGGTATGGTTTGTGTGAAACCAAGTCAACAATTTCTCTAATTTTGCAAAATGTCCCTAACTGTACCTCATTTTGATCTGTTCCTCATAAAATTTGTGCCATTCTGGCAAATCACAAATGACTGTAGTCATTAAATAACAACAGACATTTGAGTTTCAGACTTCATATCCTTCAGAAATCCATGCCAATGTATGCACTGTTATTATGTCAAACTTCTGAGTATACAGGACCAATATTTAAAATCTGTCCCTGATTTGGAGCCTTTGTCCCGTATTATTTTTCTTTTGTCTCTGATTCTTGTGATAAGTGGTTGAGAGGTATTATTATTTTATGCTTTTTTTTTCATAGGTAGGTACTAGACTATCAGCCCTGGGGCCTATACAAGCCCAGCCAAAAAGGTACCCTGGCTTTTGCCACCCAAGAAAATTATTTTCCTGTGCCACTGTCGAGCAGAGCCACAGAGGTGATCCCCGTGGTGAATTTCCTATTTCCCATCCAATCATCAAAATTTTTCTTGAAGAGTGCTAATGAGGAGCTTTGTTTGATATAGATAGGTAGTTTATTCCAGAGTATGGGAAGTCTCTGGGACAGGAATCTATCCCTCCAGCATGTTCTGTTTATTGTGGTGACAAGGTTTAGGTCCCTAGAGCGTGTAGCTCAGAGGGATTGGGATTTCTTTAAGTGGAGCATGTCCAACAGCTCTGGGTTTGACATAGCTTTGTATGTTAGGCAGAGATCACCTCTGAGTAGGCGATATGCAATGGAGTAAAGCTTGAGTTTTTTGAGACGGTCTGCGCAGGGCATTTGTTTGAGGCCGGTAATCCTCTTTGTGAGGTATTTCTGTGACCTTTCCAGTTGTTGTAGATGTCTTGTGAGGTACATACCAAAAGGAGCGTTGTACTCTATAATGGGTCTAATGAGTGATGAGTAGAGGGGAACAATTAGGTGATGTGCACACAACAAAATAGCTATAATTGCTAGGTGGGAGTGGAGGCTGTTTGTAGATGAAAGAAATATATGTTTTTGTTGTCTCCTCACTTAATCATCTGGCTTCACAGAACTAACATGCATTTGTGTTAAGTAAGTTGAAATACATGTGGGCTACTGACTGTTTAAATAAAATACAGTTGAACTCACATAGATCTCACTGTCCCAGAGTTTGCTGAATGTCCCTAATTTTGCCTCATAATTTTGGTTTGCTCCACATAAAATTTGTGGTTTTCTTGCAAACTGTTGAGAATTACAGTCACTAAATAATGACAAACATCTAAATGTCAGACTTTGTGTTCTTCAGAAAAGGCATGCTAATGCAAAAAATGTATTATTCTAGCAACTCTAAGTGCAGAATGTTTAAAATCTATCCCTGATTCTGGACCCTTATCCCTCAGTATTTTTGGCTTTGTTTTGGTTCTTGCTCTTAGAGACTGAGAGGTATTATTTTTTAGATATATGCATATATATGTATATTCAGATATACACAGCAAAGTGGTACACTGCTGGGTGAGTATTGGGATTGTCTGTATTAGTAAATAACTTACCTTATGATTGTTTGATCAGTTTAAACAGTCTGGCTTTACAGAACTAGTGTGCATTTAGGTGAAGTAAGTTGAAACACTTGGGCTACTATGTGTTTGTGTAACTCAAACCTGAAATACATTATTGTATTCATAATAATTATTTTTATCACAACCAGGCATTTCAGGTGTCCCAAGTCAAGAATGGTGATGTCACTTCTCAGTGTGGGTGCCGGCATTGGATGAGAATGAATGATCAAGTTACATATCATTAGTCTGGCTTTGCAGGACTAGTGAGTATTTCTGAAAATCAGGCTAGAATACTTTTTGTGACATTTTTTATTTCAGACATCTGAGGTGGATACAGTTACGTGATTGTAACTGATGGGTATGGCCATTGATTGATTATAATAACAGCAGAATTATAAATCAGGAATATGAAACCAAAAGAATATGTGCATTTATACATGTCTCCACCAAAAAAAAAGTGTAAAGGGGGTGGGGGCCCCTGGCCTGAAAGCCACCTAGGGCCCAAGATACTCAATCTGCCACTGGCTGGAAATATGCCCTCAAAAGTGGGTATCACAGTTCAGTGTAAGCAACTCTTGGAATACTTATACATATTTTTTTCAGATCAGTACTAAAGCCATCTGGTCCTAGTGTCTTTCCAGATTTCACCTGTTTAATTATGGAGAATATTTCACCTACCAAAATGGAAAAACAGAGAAAACTGTCTCTTTCTTCAAATAAATCAGGAAGATCAAACCCTAAAAGGTAATCTTGAGTCTCAAATTGCAGAGTGTTGAAATTACAGATACAATAGAATTTCCTAAGAGTAATTAGCAAATTCAGTTAGAACAGATTAGGGAAGGGCAGCTGCATTCTTCTTTATTTGTGAGCTAAAATTTCATTGGGAAGTTCTCAAATACAAAACTTCACACAGAGGTACTGAACAGCACTAGTTTTGAGTGATTTGGCCTTGAGAACGTAACCTCATATTTGCCAAGCAGCTGTTTTATAGTGTACTGAAAACAGGTAGAGAATTTCACTTCTAGCTGCTGGTATGTCCCTCGTATTTTATCTAGTAGAATTGTGCTTTCATTACCACAATTAACTTCAGGCATTCAGAAGTAACAATAAGCACCGAAGGCTAGCCATCTGAATTCTGAATAAGTACCAGAAGCGTCGTTAATATTTCAGAATTCTAGTCCATTATAACAAAATATTTTTGAACTTTTCTTGCCATACAGTAAAAAGAGAAACTATGCAGGCTGCATCCCTGCTATGACAGAAGAGATGAAGTTCAGGAAAGACATAAGACCGATTAGCTTATCCTGAGAGCAATTTCTAAGTGCAATAACTCTGTATAGATAGTAATCTAACATTCTAAAAAGTGTAATCAGAACAGAGCTATGCACCAGGGTGCTTTAAATGCATATTACTTACTACCACCACAAGTTCTCCTGGATCTGAAAGATAAAAAGGCTCCAAAATCAGTCCTTAAGTACATCTATGCCTCCATATTATTAAGCAGCATGGCTCCTGATCTGTCTAGCTCTGCATTAAGTGCTATATTCCAGTCTCCAGCTGAACGTACAGATATCTTTCCTTAGATATCGATAATTCAAACGTGATTGCAGGGAAAAGATTGATTATAGCCATAAAAAGAATCAAAATGTTGGTAGTGTCACTAACAGGAGAGGTTCCCACTAATATTCTGTGGCTGGATATGTAATCTACAAAATACTGTGACTAAAACTGCAACTCTAATGAAACTATGGTATGTTAATGTGTTTCTTTTCTCTGAGGTGGTGATCTCAGAGTTAATATATAAGTAATAGGGTAGCGTGATGTGGGAGATGCAGTCAACCATATTGAGAATGCCCTATAAAAATCTTTTTTCTGTTTTTTTTTTAACCTTTTAAAAAGCTTTATAAGCTTTTAATCTTGAAACTAGACATTTCATCTTTTCTGTTTTGAGAGTTACTACTTATGCAACTGACAGTTACGATGGGGAGCCCTAAAAGGATTATTAACTAAAATAAATCTGTACTCATGCTGATTACTCCTACTAACCAGTTAGCTACATGAGCTGTTAAGAAATAATGGACTTTTCAGAAACAATGAATCTTTGAATTGCTTAAGTGTGAGGAATCATTTCAATCAAAGGTCATTACAAAATGTCCTTGTTCTTTTTTTATAAACATATATTTATTAACAATATGTGGTCACTATACACAGATATATTTTAAGTAAAAAAGAAACATAAAGGGTAATAAGTGAATTGTTATTACATTTATTGAATGTTTGATTACTCCTGTTTGTTTTGTTTTTGATTATCCAGTTGGACTGCCAGTTTGTTCTTAATGCTTTGTATTAACACTGATTATAGTAGCACTTCAGGATTGGTTTTAAAATATCATGTGACTATGTAAATCGATATTTAAAAGATTTTGTCATTGTTTCTGAAATGTCAGATTTTTGTTTCTTTCACTGACTGTCTTTCATGACTTGACAACTTATTTTCAAATTTTTTGGTTGTTTTTATTTAAAAAAAATCTGTGCAACAGCTGTCTTGACTCGCCTGAGCAAAATACTGAAAGATTAAATATATATTTTCATTTAAATAACTTTTTCTGCAGAAGTGTGTGCTTCTTTAACAAACCATATGTCCATCTGATGGTCTCTTAAAAAAACATCTGAACTGCAATCTCTATTTATCATATAAGGTATTTTCATAGCTTGAAAGCAACTTCATAAAAACATCTATCAGTTAAGAGTGCAATGATCTTGGCAACTCCAGTTTTGTCCAGGGAAGACAGGAAGTGGATTCAGCACCCCAAAAAGAGCTGTATACATACCAAGAACAGCATTTAATAAAATAACAGGATTCGTAACTTACAACCCCCTTCACATGTGAAGCCAAGAAATGAATAGCATGAGACTGTCACTGGGACATGTCTGGAATGTCTCCAACCTCACAATATCTCCAGCTATGCCACTGATGACCATGTACAGGGATCCAAAGTGATCACTTGGGGGAAAAAAAGCCCAACCTAGGGCATAAGGCTACACAGTCAGGCCCAAAGTAGCTTCTTGCTAAAGAAGATGAGGATATAACAGATTATGTTACTAAAATGGCCACATTAACAATATGTATATAACTAATAATACTTAGACATTCATAAACATAACCAAAACATTAGCTCCAAGCCACTCCACTGTCTTCCTCCAAGTTTATCACAGTCAGACTTCATCAGAACTAAATTAAAAAATGTCCAAACTCCACTTATTCATTTTAGTCACATGATATCAAAGTTTTAAATGCTTTCCTACTGACATTAAATCTAAACAAATAAACAACATTTAAAATAAGCAAATAATATATACATTAACAGTGAGCTCTTTTAAATTGTGCATACCACATGAATTTAATGAATTATAAACCTTTAAAATCATATCCAATTTAATATTAAATACATATGACATCATAAATTTTGCAAACATATTAAAATGGAGCCGCGGTGGTACAGCGGTAGCGTTGTTGCCTCACAGCAAGAGGTTGTCCTGTTCGATTCTTGGCTGGAGTGCCTTCTGTGTGGAGTCTGCATGTCCTCCCTGCGGTCGAGTAGCCTCCAAAAGACATGCGTGAATGGGCGTGCCTTTGCTGAAGGTTGGGCATCGGGCTGGCAACTCGGCACCATAAAAATCGACCGCCAATCATTAGCTGACAGGAGTTCCGCTGTGGCGACCCCTAACTGGGAAAAGCCGAAAAGACAACAACATTAAAATGGATGTATCGAGTTTGTACTTCACAATTTATCTGCCTTCATCTGAAACACTCTTTTCATACAGACCACATTGTTAATGCCAGGGCTGCATGTGAAGTGCAGGTACATGTTTACTGAGTTATTTCCAGAAATATGAAAACATATGTTTAATTGCACAATAAGTCATATAAATAACAGTGAATATTTTTAAAGATGTGCAACCTACAAAGCAACTATCAAACTTTGCTTTCTTTAACAACATCTAAGGTTTCATCTGATGCCATGCAATACTTTGTAAGTTACTTGTTTTTTGAAATATTAAGTACTTATCTCCAGTATAGTATAATATAAATGGACAGTGACAATTGATTTTTCTGTCTCCTACTATGACATTTCACACCACACCCAACAAAAGCATGTAGGCCTTTCAGTTATGAAAATATTAACATAAATATGAGCATATGAATGAGTGTCAAACAGTGATTAATTTCTCCAGTGTGAGACATCGTAGATTAGCAATCTTAGTAACAATCTGTTAATTACTCCTTGCCCTTTTCAATACTTACTATTATTAGTTGGTAAGTCACCTAGTTAAAAAAGGCCAGACACAAAAAAGTTCTGGACACCATAAGGAGCTATGTCTTGTTAAAGCTACTGTGTTACCAGGAAGTTTACAAAAAAGCAAACATTAAATTATGGAAGTTAAAAGTAAGTGAGATTGATGGGAAAAGAAAGGATGAAACAAAATAAAATGCAATAAAAGTCAAGTTACTAGTAAAAGGGAATATGAAATATAAGGTGATTAAGAAAAGAAAATATGGTGACTATAGAGAAGAAGAAGAAACAAAACATTATTTTTGGACTGTAAAAAAGAAAACTTAATATAGATGGCAAGATTTAAATGTATACATATGATATTATACGGGAAGCATAATAAAGTAAATAAATATGATAGTGATAAATGGGATAAAGTACTGTTTCTGACAAAATGGGTGGTCTTGGGGAAAAAGGATGTAAGAATTTGTTATATAACAAGAAAAAGGAAGAAGATGATGTATTAGCTGAAATAAGAAAATCATTATGGAAGAAAGTATGGGTGGATAGAGGGTAAATATAACAGAAAAAAGAATGAGATAAATTGAATTGTTTGGCAAGTTCTTTTGTGTTGATAACTTGTAAATAATTTTAAGTATGGATGTAAAAGAATGACAGTGTAAATAATTGATTTAACATTTTTATCTACTATAAAATTAATGTAAATGTTAATAAGGACCCCCTACTTTTTTCATTAAGTGACTTGGGATATTTTATATTCACCTGAGCTACCACCAACTCAAGCAGCTGTGACCTTAACTTAATGTCTCATCCAAAGGATGGCATAGTCAGGAGAGCAATACCTCACCTGGTTTGGGAATTGAACCCATAGCATTCTGCGCCAAGTGCAAATACGCTACCTTTTGATTTACTGTGCAGCTACTAACCCTCCCACTTAACTTGTAAAACTTTAACATTCAGACTGAAAGCTGCCTGAAGATAAAAAAATATAATCATCTGAATCTTGACAAAGTCCCTAGTAACTGTTGACATCAGTTTGTGAGCAGTACCTAACAGGACAAAATTACAGATTTTCCTGTGTCATGGTATGTCATGCAGGTGGAGACATGTTCCTCTGTCAAAGCATGAGAGAGGTTAAGCGTAAAAACAAAGGTAAGAGAACTTCCCCTTCCTTTGACTCCAAGGAAGGGAAATTAAAATTGTATAAAGTACAGACTGGTTCCTGATAACTAAACCATAGTGGAGCCATACTGTAGACAGAAAAAAACATTGGAATTAAATTAAACTGCAAGTGAGAGTGTATTTTTCCTTTAATTCTTCTTTGAATATATGGTAGGCAATAAGTGATTACTTACAGTGTTCTTTTATTTTATCTGCAATGTGTTAATTAAGAAAATTACAGTAAACTGCAACAACCTTCATACAAAATACTAAGGGTAGTAACTCCATATGAATCTGTAAATTCTGTTGTGACACATTGAAAGACTGATAAATAAAATTAAACACATACAATGTATTTATATCTGAGTAAGACTACAGGACCCAGAGCCCCTTTGCAGGGGCAACCAAGGACAATCTCCAGTTAAGTGACTTGCTCAAAGTCACACAGTAGGCAAATAGAGATTGTGGGAATCAAACACAGGACTGCTGCAAGGTTTAGGTCTAATAGCATATGGCCTTTAACTTCTGTGCCAAACTGCTAAAGAATATCATTTTTGATGCCTGCATAAAAGTATGGAAGGTGCTTATTAGAGCACAAAACTGACAATTTAATGACAATTTTTAATCATTCTTTATGACCTCTGCCCCTCATGACCATCAAATCCTAGTCTCAATTGTCCCATTTATTCCTTCTGACCTTAGATATTGTAGGTCATCATAAGAGGGAGGTGATGGCAGAGGATCACATCTGTCACCCCCAAGATGCAAAACATTTTTCGTGCACTCCTAACACTTCCACCTGCTTTCTGAAAAGTGTTGTGCAATGACCGCTATACTACAGCTAGCAAGAGGGTGTGCTTCCACACAAACAGAATGTCCAGCTAGAATCTATGCACACTGATTGGTAGATTCAGGCACCCTGAATCCCAGTTTGAGTAAGCTGCAGTACCTGGTCTTCCACCAGGTGGAGCTCATGGAAAAGAACTATGACAATACCTTCCTTTACAGATGGCTGCTCTGGTATCAGATGTTCATTCCAACTGTTTCACATCCTGAACTACTTTTCTCTTAACAGCTTTAAAATGCAGATACCTACCCCTAGATATAGCCATTATAAAATACTATATCTAGTATAAAAAAGATAACTAAAGTTATCTTTTATGCTTGGTATTATTCTGTCCTTTAAATATACAGATGCAGGTACACTACACACGCGCACACACACACACACACACACACACACACACACACACACACACACACACACACACACACACACACAAAAACACACACACACACACACACACACACACACACACACACACACACACACACACACACACACACACACACACACACACACTCACACAAACACACATACACACACACAAAATGAGTTGCTTTTAGTTCTTTGTGATTTTTATGACTGTTTTCTAAAATTCACCTCACAAGTTGCAAGAAAATCTACAATTGCTTCAACCCACTATGAAAATGTCTGACTGACATGCAGTTTGTATTAAACTGTAAAAAAAATAAATAAATACTATGCCCTCATCAAAATTTGAAACACAACCTCACATTAAGCATTGCTGACCACCTTGGTACAGCAATACCAAGAGTTACAGAACAAAGGTATTTAGATATAATTTTTGACCAACAACTCACCTTTACTACATGTGTGCAAAATATCATAAAACAGCTCTCAGTCACCAAAGACTAGCATATACATACTGTAATATACTTCTGTTAGAATCTAGGAAAGTGCTGGAATTACAAAGATAATGTTCAGGATCAGATACTGTCTACCATTATTTACACTGGACTCCGCACAGAATATTCATAACTTACAAATGACAGCAAATAAGATCTACAGTTTCATACCTTCAGGCAGCCCCAAAAACATCACTGTCACTAGAAAAATCCATCTGGCTTCCAATAACAGCGAGGCCCACTATCTTACTTACCTGCTTCACATACAAACTACTAAACTGTTCCTACTGCCCACCACTAGCATACACATTGCAGCACAGCCAAGCCAGCTATTCCCTGCTCTCATCTCATGTGAATGCAATATTCTTGACAAGTCAATATTTCAAAAAAGCAATAGGAGAAAAAGCCTTTTCAAAGCTTGCGCCCACAGCATGGAACTCCCTGCCACAAAATATCCAGACATATCAAAAATAAAGTAATTAAAAAATATATAAATGGGCGTGCCTTCACTGAAGGTTGAACGTCGAGCTGGCACCTCAGCGTTCGTCAAAATCTACTGCCAATCATTAGCGGACCGGAGTTCCGCTGTGGCGACCCCTAACCGGGAAAAGCCAAAAGACAACAACATAGTTCTGTTTTTTTTACAAATGAAAACAAATATTGCTGTTTTGATACTGGCTACATTTGGTATCAGGCAGCTCTTATACTTGCACAGACCACCTTACTTAAACCTACATACATGGATAATCCTGAATTTGTATATATGTTTGATAACTGCTGATGGCATGAACCTACTGCATACTTTCCCTTCTGTAATGTGAAATACTTTTTGTATGTTATACTCTTAATTGGACAGTATGACAGAAATGTAATTGTTGAAAATTTGTAACTGCCCAGCTGGCCTAGGTTAAGGCTCAAAATGGTCTGAGGACAAGCCCACCAATCTGGACAACAAAACTGATAAATAAATAAAAAAACAACAAGTACTACTACTATTACTACAGTAGAAGAAAAGCTTGACTGTTTCAATGGTCATTCCTTTTATTACATTGTGCAGGATCACTTGCACGTCTTTGAGCCAGTTAATACAGCTCCTTATTATTCTTGAAGTTTAGAGTTCAGTGAGAGGTCAAAATTTTAGTACCCTGCAGAGGTATCTCACATTCACTGGAGGTTACACTTAATGCATGCAAGGATGGCAGAATCATCATTATAGCAATGGTTAGTGGTGATGCCTTAAAAATATTGTTTCTAAATGCCAAGGTTTTCATTTAATCTGTATTCTGCATTAACATTAATGAGGACCAGGAAGATACATAACAAAATAAGAGGGGTGCCATGTTTGCTTTGCCCCAAAATGGGTGGTGACTGAGGCTTTGAAATGTTACATCAAGCACTAGCAGTAACCTGCTCACACAGAAGCCCCATCACCTTGTTTAATTCAATAGGGCAGACGTCATTCTCCTGCACCTTACACAGGTTCTCAAGGGTAATGAATCAAAGGCCATTGTCAGTTAAGTGTAAACCATGCTTATTAAAGTGTGTCACTTTCATTAGCCAGAACAATTTAATGGAGTATTAAATACATTGTGCACATAAAAATGTTGCAAACCCCCCACACACAAATCAGAGGTGCAAAATGGAACTGAAGAACAATTTAAAAAACTATCTCTGCTTCAGAATTATCATATTTATTTATTTTTATTTTATTTATTGCATTTGTTTACAGGGAAAGTCCACTGGGCCTAAAAGAGTCCATTTTCAGTGGAGGCTCAGGGAGAAAAGCTCAGACAAGAACATAGATACAGAAAAAAATAAACATTAATTGGTACAGAAGTAGAAACAGTGTCACACATAGTGATTACAGTAATACATGCAGAACATATACGTAAAAGCAGGAATTTAGTTAGTTGCCAGATAACTTCAATCAGAGAGGTATAAACAGAGATATGTTATCAGCATTATTGTACCAGTATCAACAAGTGGTGAAAAAATAATAATTATGGAGAAAATATCATCACGTGACAAGTCAGCAGGAGCAGAAAGCATAGGAGTTTAGTTATCATATAAGGAGAAGGAGGAGGTTAGGTTATAGAGCAGGTACATAGCCAAGAGTTGAGATGATTTTTCAGCATTTGTTTGAAGGCAGTGGTGCTGTCTCTGTTTCTTATAGAAGGTGGAAGTGAGGTCCATTGTTTGGCGATGGTGAAGGAATAGAAGAGTTGACCAGCAGGTAAGGTGGGCTTTTCTACTTTTAGAAGTAGATGATTTTCAGATCTTAGTTGCCTGCTGGGTTGGTATTCAGCTAGTAGTGTCGAGAGATCAGGACAGTCTGTGAGTCTGTAGCTTATTTTGTGTGCTGTAGTTAGTTGGGTGAATGAGAGATGGTGGAGGAGTTCCACCCAGCCTAATTGTTTCAGTGAGTTACAGTAGTGGGACGAAAATTTGGCCTTGGTGGCAAATTTGGCTATTCTGTTGTAACACATTTCAAGTTTGGATTTTGTAGAATTTTGGATATTAGTGAGGAGAGGGGCACCATAAAGAAGAGAGGGTAATAAAAAGGTAGCTGCAAGGGTTTGTCTAGTAGAGAGGCTAAGAAAGTGTTGGTGCCTGTAGAGCATACCAAGCTTTTGGTGGGTTTTTTTGATGTTATTGTTTATGTGTAGGTCAAAGTTAAGGTTTTCATCTATAATAATGCCTAGTAGTTTAGTGTGTGGGACAGCCTCTGTAATAGTATTGTTTTGGGCTTGTATAGTGAAGAGTTTTTTTATCTAGGGGAGTGGTTTTCTTAAGAGTAAAAAGTACTAGTTTTGTTTTTTTTTTTTCGGATTTAGGGTAAAATAATTATTAAGCATCCAAGATTCAGTAGAGGTGAGGGCATTCTGGGTGATTTGCTGGAGTTCAGAGCTGGAATTTGCAGTGCATATTATTGTAAAGTTGTCAGCATACTGGATTACTGAGCACTGAGGGAGAGTGGAGTGAAAGTTGTTAATAAAGATTCTAAATAAAAGAGGACCAAGTATGGAGCCTTGGGGTATCCCTGTGGAAGTATTGAGGAAGGGAGAGTAAGAGTGTTGCCATTTGGTGGATTGCTGCCTATTGGAGAGATAGCTTATATAATAAGATATATAAGCTATTATTTAAATTGTAACTTTGGCCCAAATGTACTATAAACTAATAATAACGTTGAGACATGGAGAGTGCCATCTGCTCTGGGTACATTGCCATATTGTAACCCTGGTATAAGATTTTGGAATGTTCCTAACACTCTTCCTGAATCTGCCTGGCTATAAAAATTCTGTTGAGTAGTATGAATTCACAGGGAGACTGCAACAGTCTTTTTAAGAATGGAAAAGAGAAAGCAACATAAAAATACAGCTGAGAATCCTGCCAGCATTGATGTAATACCTCAATAACTAGTACAAAGGACTTCTCCCAGGCTTGGCTTGTCAGTGTCGGTACTTTCAGAATGAACTGATCCTGGGATCTAGGAGGTCTGAAGCAGGCACACCTGCTAATCATTCCTACAAGTCTATTGAAGGGTTCTTAATGGGACGGCTGATGGCCAGTACTGAACTGACATGTATTCAAGCAGTTAAGATGTAAATGGCAGTGGAATAATTCCAAAGCAAAACAGTGCTGGACAAAGGGGCAGATTCCCATCACAGTGTAATTAAGTGACACCAGTGAGCTGCAGATGCTGAAAATCAATGATCTTTGGTGACGTCACAATACTAGAACAACCCTGATCCCAGTGGTTTGACTTAGAAACTCTCCAAACCTATACAATGACCAAGTTTAATACGTGCTCTAGCAGGAGTTGCATGGGTGGGACTATGATGGACAGTTTTTATCTGCATTCGTTCAAGTTGCATGCACTCATTTGTGACCACTGTATATAATTACTGTATTTATATATATATATATATATATATATATATATATATATATATATATATATATATATATATATATATATCTTCGTATGTAAGTCTGCACAACCACACTAGAGTTGTTCACACAAAAAAAAGAGCATTTTTTTCGTGCGCATATATTCAATTATCATTAATTCTAAAGCTAAACAATCCCCAAACGTATAAAAGCAAGTTGAAATCTGTGCATAAAATGGTATTACACTGTTGGCTGCATACAGCAGAACTTGATTTCCTACACACTGTAGAAGCATGCTTCTACCATAACATGATATGCGTTTGTAAATCATTGCTAACTTATCAGATTGATTCTTAGCCATTTTGCTTGTGCAACTGACATATTTATTTTTTATCAAGTGCTGCACAAAAAATATGAGATACATGCAGTCAAGCTTGAAAATCAATGTTCAAAAGCTACTGTAAACTGAGGACATTCATGTTGACCACAACCTTTTCAAAAATTAGTGCAAGAGGGGGGCTAATAGCAAGGGAAACCATTATTTATGTTATTCTGTTCAGCAGAAGAACATTTTCTGCTTCTAACAATCAAGACCAAGTATACAAAATTCTAAATGACTCTCGCTGAGAGAGATGCTGCCCCGCCCCCTTCCCACAACACTCCAACCACTACCATCTCACTCATGAATGTCTAAACTCACCATTCTGTGGTCCAGCCAAGTGTTACATGAGCAGGCCTGCAGTGGCCAGCCTGTCGTCAGAAAGACTGGGCCGCTTTACCAGATAAACAATTCCATATCTTCATGCATCTTGGAATAAAACTTTTTTTCCTTTAAAAAAATATTTACTTTAACAAAAAAAGGAACATTTTGATTACAAATGATCCAGTGTTTAATGTGGATTATGCAAATTTTTGAGGGTAGCATGTCATAGTGTTTATTAAAATGGTTTCTGAATCTGATAGAGATTATGCCAACTCCCTGTTCCTCTTCAAACAGCAGTAACTGGTGCAGTTGTTGCTGTGGTAGAGGGTCACTGGTGGAATTTATGATGTGGCTGCTACTGTTTGGTAGTTTGAGGGAGGTACCCAAAGGTACTGTCAGAGCTGGACACTCTGTTCCACAAGAAAGCTGCACACATATATTTATGGAATCCTCTTACTCCAGATGGAGAAACAATCTGAACTTTAGTTAAGTATTACACCAGACAGAGTCCATAATAGAGACTGTATTAAGCATTCTATAACCAAATTAAATATACATTTGCAGCTTGTATAATTAACATGAATAGATATGGATTTACTTTTTTTTTCTTCCTAGCAGCATGGCAAAGAAGGTTAACTCTAGGAGCAAACACTACCCTTTTCCAAAGTTCTAGGTGTTTCTAATTACAGCCAAACTGTTTAGCAGAATTATTAAAAAGTTCGCCATGCAATTAAAATAAAGCAAACCCTGTGACCGGGCTGTAATGTAGAAATTCAGGATGTATAGTTTATAGTTCTGAAATGGACTAGGCACTTTGCATCCTACTCTGTTTTTTTACTGCCAGTGACAGCTCTCTCAAATAGAAGCATTTAGTTTGTTTGTTTAGTGAGCTTGTGATTTTGAAAAGGGAATGTCGACACTGGCCACTACACAATCGTAGTTAAACGATGGTTTGGTGGGTAGTTTGTGTTTGTGTATGTTTGTTTCAGTGTGCGCATGTATGTAAAAGAACCAGACTACATTATTTTGAGCAGGATTTTGTTTAGTTGAACACAAAGAACCATCAAATGCATAGGCAGTTAAAAAGTTTCACTACAGGAGGAGGATTCATCTGTGTGTGAAAACAACTAAACTACTGTCACTTGACTACCAAAGTTTAAAAGGTTGGGGTCTGTCTAGCTATCTAGTTAGCTATCTTTCTATCTATACATCCTTTGTTGACCAAGGTAGTTCAACTGGGCTAGTGGCCTCTTTTTAGGGGAGACCTGAGGTAGTATTTATATTAATAGGGAAATTTAGGCCAGGACATCAGGGAACTCCTGTGGGAGCTTTTGTATCCACCTGACCTACTGCACTCTCAAGCAAATGGGAACTTGGTTTAACATCTCATCTAAAGAATGACCCACTCAGGACTGTATCAGCCCCCTTATGCTGCACTGCAGTGGCAGCACTCCTTCTACCTGGTGTAGGATGAGAACCCCACACCCTTCTGAAGCAGAGACAAGTGTGCTACCTGCTGTGCCACTGACACCCACATGTGTCAGTATACAGTTTATGTATATATGTATGTATGTATGTATATGGAACAAGCTGAGTAAATTACTATGGGGAGAATTTATTTCCCTTGATCACAGTAATCAGAGAGGTATCTAGTCAGTACTAACCTATTGTAATGTGATCACAGTTAAAGAAAAGGGGTTGTCACCTGATCACTTTCAGGCATCTGAGGTAAACAAAGTGAAAGGTGATAACTGAGAGGGGTTGCGTTTTAAAGCCATTTATGACTTATGGTCACTTGAGAACAATTAAACAATCCTTGGTGAGGGGGGTTGGGGTTCATGTGTATGCATGTGTGTGCTGTGCACATGTGTGTCTCTGCATATGCTAATGTGTGAAACAAGTGTAATAGATTTCTACAAGTAGAACTTATTTCACTAGATCATGGTCAAACAACTGAGATGTACCCAGTCAAGAACTGGGAATGGAGCAGGGGGTCACTGTGTGTGTGTGTGTGTGTGTGTGTGTGTGTGTGTGTGTGTGTGTGTGTGTGTGTGTGTGTGTGTGTGTGTGTGTGTGTGTGTGTGTGTGTGTGTTTGGATGTGGAACAAGCTGAAATATAGTACCATAGTCAGAATAGCCTTCACTTTTTCAGACTAAAATATTGGTGGCATACACAGTCAAAAAGTGGTTATTCTGGGGAAGCTACATTCTTGAAGCTGGTTCAAAATAAAAAATCCTGGGTACACCCCTGAAGCAATAACCAGAAATATTTCTTGTAGCCAAATAATAAAACTAATGATATATATATTTTGATTTTTGCTTTGTAACTATCTTCCCATACAGGATTTCTCCAATAGCAAACAAGTCACTGTGACACATATAATATCACAATTAGTAGCTTTAAAATTAACTAGGAAATATCAGATAATTTTGGAGCAAAGGGTAAAGTAGGTATTTGTATACATCACACATGAGTAGAAACTATAATCTATACAAAACACATAGGTTCATAGGTTCATAGGTAGGTACTAGGCTATCGGCCCAAGGGCCTACATAAGCCTAGCCAACAAGGTTCCCTTGCTTATGCCACCCAAGAAAGTTATTTTCCTGTGCCACTGTCAAGCAGAGACACAGAAGTGATCCCCAGGGTGTATTTCCTATTTCTCATCCACTCATCAAGATTTTTCTTGAAGAGTGCTAATGAAGAACTTTTCTTGACATAGATGGGTAGCCTGTTCCAGAGTATGGGAAGTCTCTGGGACAGGAATCTATCCCTCCAGCATGTCCTGTTTATTGTGGTGACAAGGTTTAGGTCCCTAGAGTGTGTAGCTTGGAGGGATTGGGATTTCTTTAGGTGTAGCATGTCCAACAGCTCTGGGTTTGACATAGCTTTATATGTTAGGCAGAGATCACCTCAGATTAGGCGATATGCTATGGAGTAAAGCTGGAGTTTTTTGAGACGGTCAGTGTAGGGCATTTGTTTGAGGCCAGTAATCCTCTTTGTGAGGTACTTCTGTGGCCTTTCCAGCTGCTGCAGATGTCTTGTGAGGTACATTCCAAAAGGGGTGTTGTACTCCATAATGGGAATAATGAGTGTCGAGTAGAGGTGAACAATGACTTCTTTTACCTGGATGAGAACCCTTTTATGATGAGGTGTGCCACGTAGAAGGACTTCCTGACTACTGTAGCGATGTGACTATCAAAGGAGAGACTACTGTACACCTGGGTCCCAAGGTCTCTTATCACACATTTGGTGTTAAGTAGATTGCTGCCTATGTGGTAATTCATGGGTACAGAGTTTTTACCAAAGGGGATGACACTGCACTTTTTGGCATTGAGCTTGAGACCATGGCTCTTACACCAGGCATCTGTCTCAGCGAGGCCCTTCTGTAGGATGTCCACATCATTTGGGGACTTGACTATGGCTCCTAGTTTGCAATCATCTGTGAACTTCATTAGCCAGAGGCCTTCTGTGTTAGCCTGTACTTCAGAGAAGTAGATACCAAACAGGAGAGGTCCCAGGACTGAACCCTGTGGTACTCCACTTTTTACTGGTTTGATGTCAGATTTGCAGTCTGTGACTTTTACAGTGTGGGTTCTGTCAGTGAGCCAGTTGGCAACTCATCTTGTGATGGAGGGATTTATACCTAGTTTAGTGAGTTTAGCTATAATTCCAGAATGGGGATGGTGTCAAAAGCCTTGGCGAGGTCAAGATAGGCTGTGTGAACCACCTTACCCTCATCTACGGCTTTGGTGACTGCCTCAAAGAAATCGATCAGGTTCAGGAGGCATGATCTGCCTTTCACAAACCCGAACTGGGTGGGATCCAGAGTTTGGAGGTTACCAATGTCTTTGTTTATGAGTTCCATGATGATAAGTTCCATGGCCTTGCAGACCAGGCTTGTCAGGCTAATAGGGCGATAGTTCCCGGGATCAGTGGTGGCTCCCCCTTTGTGGAGTGGGATAACTGTCACTGTGTGCCATTCAGTGGGCACAAAGTCTGATGCGAGGCTATTATTCAACATGGTGCTTAGGTGGGGAGCCAGTTCGTTCTAAAGTTCATGTAAAATGCAGCCTGGGATGTTGTCTGGTCCCATGGATGCTGTGTTTTTGGCTTTAGAAAGTGCAGCTTTTACCTGCGTAGTTGTGATTACAGGGACACTGCATTCTTCCTGTATAGATATAGGCCATTTAGGGGGTGGGTGGGTAAAGTTAGCACTGAACCTATCTGCCAGAATGTTGGCAATATCAGTTGGTTCTGTAATTTTCATGTTGTTGTGCTGTAACTCAGAGCAGATCTGGGTGTTGCCATTGAGATTTTTGACATAGCTATAGAATGCTTTGTGGTTGTCCTTAGAATCAGTGGTGATTTTATTTTCATAGCTAGCTTTGGAGGATCTTGTAAGGGATCTCAGCTTCTTACTGAGGCTGACCAGGGAGCTCCTCCACTCATGGGATTTTACTCTCTTTTGCAACAAATTCTTCCTTCTGTTGTACAGTTTGTTTGTGGCAGGGGACCACCAGATTGGCTTCCTTTTTTTGGAGGATAGTGTCTTGGTTCTGTTTGGGATAGCACGATCCATGCATTTGTGTAAGTGCTTATAGAGTGCATCTGTGTAGGATTCAGCAGTTGTAACTGTATTGTCCATCTGCATGGGTGTCATGAAGTTCACCACTTCTGTCTTAAGAAGCATGAAGTTGGCTTTGGAGAAATTTTTTACCATGGTTGCCGTAATGGGAGGTGGGGGCGGGATGTGGATATCAAGGTGATTAGCTTATGGTCGGATCGGACCAACGAGGAGTTGACTTCAGGTGTGGAACACCGGTCACTTATGTTGGTAATGACTAGGTCTAGGATATTTTTGCCCCTGGAGGGGGTGTGGATTAGCTGATCCAGAGCATTGGAGTTTATGAATTCCAGAAAGCACTGAGCTAAGACGTTGGTACATGAGTAGTTTTCCCAGGTAATGGTGGGGTAGTTGAAGTCGCCCATTATTAGGGTGTTTGGTTGAACCCTAATATTTTCCAGTACATCAGGAAAAGAGGAATGGGTATCCTGGGGCATGGTGGGGGATCTGTAGCAAGCTACAATTTGGATTGTAGTTTTGCCCAGAGTTAGTTGCACTTGGATAACCTCGGATGCATTATGCTGAGCAACTAGCCTGGAGGTGTGGATATCCTTAATGAATTTGGACACACCTTCGCCTTTGGTGTTTCGGTCCAGGTTACATGGCCGAAAAGTGTGGTATGAGTTATAGCCTGGTAGTGCAGGGGTGCTCTCTGGAGCCTTGAACCAGGTCTCAGTCACTGCACAGATATAGATGTTCTCCATTTTAAGGAGTGCCTCGAGTGAGTGCATTTTGAGATTTAGACTTCTACCATTGGGTAGCATTACCTTCGGTTTTTGCTTGCGTGTTCCTGTTACAGTGGTGAATTTGTCATTTGAACCTTGCCTAAAAAAGGCACTATAGGGGCGGCAAGAGCCTTAGCTAGTATCTGGAATCCCAGGGGTGACAGGTGCAGGCCATCTCTAGCAAAGCATCATGGTCTGTCGACCATGTCATCCCAAGCAGACAGATACTGGATCCCCTTAAAATGACACCAGAAGCTTAGCCAATTGTTGAAGTCAATCATTTTGTCCTTGTACTGCGGTATCATTCTGCAAGATGGCAGAATGCTACTCCAGGCTAGGGTCATACCTGCCTGGGCTACAAGATCAGAGAGCTCTTACATGTCACTTTTCCTATAAACATGCCTATAAACTACAGTCTAAAACTTCTTACACATGTGTATATACGTATATATATATATATATATATATATATATATATATATATATATATATATATATATATATATATATATATATATACATGTATATGTATCCATCTGTCTCTCTCTCTCTCTCTCTCTCTATATATATATATATATATATATATATACACATACACATTTAGGAACAACACCTTTTGTCAACAAATCCATTCACCAGCAAGTGAAAAGGCCAGATTTTTCACTGTCACATTGCAGAACAGTAGGGATCCAGGAGACTGCCTTTTGCTCAATGTTGTGCAATCTCAGAATTAGGATATTTAAATTGCAGGGGCTGTGGGGTGCTAGGGGACTTGCCCCCAGCACAAAACATTGTTTTTATGTTGTTTTTTTTTTTAATCCTTTGAGATTCAATAGTTTTCTTGTTCGACCATTAGCTTTTGATTATTAGTGACTCCCTGCTCAACAAGTTGTTATGTTCATCAGTATTACCATTTTTACTTATACTCCCCTCCTGGTTATACAAGTAAAAACAAAATAAAAAACCTGTTTAACGCTGTCAGCTGCACTGTGGCACAAACTATCACAGCCAGCTCCTTACTCATGTTTCCAAATAACCTCTTATTAAGTGACATTAAAATACAATGCTGATAAAAGATTTCAGGGACAAGTCAGCTGACTAGGAATACCTACAGTGATACAGATGGCATAATGGCACATTAAATGCAGACCTCTCAACTGTCCCTTTTCTAGAGAAATGTACCTAATTTCAGGCCTGATACCTATTTTGGAGTCATGTCCCTATTTTAAAGCTTGATTTACCCCTTCACATAATTTTCTGAATCCCCTCATCCCATGTGATTTCTGAAGCAGTCTAGTACATAGAAAACCACACTGTATGACCAACATATTAGTGGCACCAATACTTTAAAGAAAGAGGACACAGATCTACCTTTTTCAGAAGCAAAAATAAATTACTTTGTGTGTTTGAATTTTGCAATCCAGTTCATTAAAGTCTACGGATTTAATACTGACTCTTTGATAATATGCTTATCAGAGCCATAAGCTGTCTCAACTAGCTGCCACACATAAAGCATTGCTTCAGTCCAAACCAAAAACACTATGTCTGATGATACAGATTGTAGATCAATGTGTGTGTGTAAGTACTTTTAAGAAGCTCTCTAAGGCCTTGCACAAGTGTATAAATATTGAGAATGTGTGAGCCTGACTACCATTTTGTAGTAAGCTGTTGAGATGCAAGCATGTATGAATGTAAGGTCTGTCTGTTAATCAATTTGTTTATATTTTATGATGCTGCTATCCATCCTAATGTATTTCTGTGTAATAAAGCATCTAAACAAACTACCCCACCTGCTTGTCATTTATGTTAGTGAGGGACGAGTGACATGGTGTAAGAACAGGCATGTCTAAAAAGGACATGTGGCCAGAATGGAAGCCAGGTTCTTCAGTTTGAATCCAAGAGGCACCCGGTTGGTATTGGAGGAATGTAGAGGAGTGGCTCATTCCTACTGCACTATAATTCGCAAAACAGGTCAGAGAAACGAATTTAAGATGTTAAAACTTGCTCAAATAATTTCTCATTCTCAAAATATGAAACGAGGCATACAGAATACTCTAAACGATATTTAAATAAACCGAAATCTCCAATATTGATAAAAATATTCAAATTACTACAGAAAATGTTTGAAATAAAGTCCGAATTGCAGAAAATGAATAAAATAAGAGGATACAACCACATTCTGAATAACCACGTATTTTTCGTATTAAAGATATCTGAGTTATTAGAAGTGTATAAAGTGTTTGCACATTTGTGCAGTATTACAGTAAAGTTATTTCACAAGATACAGCCATTTCAGAGCATATTTCACAAAGTACAGTATTTTGAAGAGTTTATTGTGCATTTCATGTTATTACAAGCACACAGCACATCTTGTTCATACATAATTACAAGGGCCATATTTTCAGTGTGTTTGTGCATACTTTGTTGGCATGGCACGTGGATTTCGAAAACCCAGTGCACTTGAGTTTGACAATAATGTTGCAGAGAACTGGAGAGTGTTTGAGTAAGAGTATGATATTTTCATACAGGCTGTATTTTCTGATAAACATGACTGTACAAAGGCATTTATTCTTTTTAATTTAGCTGGATCAGAAGCCATTGAATGGGAACATTCATTTGTGCATGCACCTATCTTTGCAAGAGAGTGGGAAAACTGTCATATTGTACCAGCTGAGTCAAGAGAGGACCGTGAGTGCTTAAAATGTACATTTAGAGAAATATTTAACCCACAGACAAACATTACAATGGAAAGGCACTTATTTTATACAAGGGATCAAAAGCCTGGTGAAGCCTTTGCAGCATATATAACTGACTTGAAGAATAAGGCTAAAACATGCAGATTTAGTGATTTAAGGGAAAAGTTGGTAAAAGATAGACTTGCTTGTGGTATTAAAGATGATGCTGTGAGATTTTGTTTCGTGACAGTGATTTAACTTTGAACAAGGCCATTGAGATTTGCCAGATATACTAGCTCACAGAAAAGTACACATATATGCTTACAAATGAGAGATGCATCCTTCTGGTAACTTCTAGAGCTCATGTTGATAATATGCAGCACATAGTTAATAGAAACAGGCCCAAGCACATGGGAGCAACTGTAGTCCCTGCAGCACTCACTAGTAAACCCCAGAACTTTCCAGTAAATTCCAGAATTTGCACAGACTTAGTTAAGCATAAGCGTGAGTCAGCAAACAGGCATAAGGGTGAGGGTGCGTGCTTACCCAGTTTCAGTGGCAACTGTCATAACTGTGGTGGAAATCATGAATCTAAAAAGGAAAAATGTTTAGCTTTTGGTCAGCAATGACACAAATGGAATAAGTGGCATCATTTCAAGAGGTTTTGTAAATCAAAAGGCCCACATTCTTTTATTAAAAAATAACATTTTAAGAAACAAGTTGATCAATTAGAAAGCTGCAACCCTACTCTTTATGTTGATGGTGTGTCAGTGCTTCATGAAACAGTCAATGCACTAGATCTAAGGGCAAAGAATGAGGTATTTTGTACTATTTAGATAAATGGAAAACCCATAGAGTTCAAAGTTGACACAGGTTCCAAGTGCAATGTTATGTTATCAGAAACATTTGCTAGAGTGTGTAATGGTGAAATGCTTGATATGATAAAGTGTGTGAAGCTTGTTGCTTATGGTGGTGAAGAAATTCAGAGTGAAGGCTCAGTAGTGCTTTGATGTTGCTCTGCTGGGAGTAGTTACAGCTTGTTATTTTATGTGGTCAAGAGGCACATCCAGTCATTATTAGGACTCAGAAACAGTTTGAAAATGAGAGTGCTTTCATTTGAGCTGAATATTTGTTATTGTTTGTGACCTTTGGAGCTTGTAGTAAAATCTTTTGTCTAGAGAGGCCTAGCTGTTTCTTTGTGAGAGAAAGAATCAGTCTGGTTTGATCTAGCTAGAAGCATTCCTGCAACACTGTGTTATTTTGATTGGTTAGTTTGGCTGGTTTCTGTTTCTCTGCCTTTAATAGCCAGTGTTTTAAACCAATTTGCACTTGTTTGCTCAAGCAGTTCAAAGCTGCAGTGAGATAGGCCTTCTGCCATTTGCTCTGTTGTGATATTAGAAAAAGATAAGTGCTTAATTTCAATGTTTTGTGCACTTCTGTTTTACTGCATATCTGTTTAATCTGTGCAACTGTTTTTTTAGTCTCCTTTTTGTTGTCTGTTAGAGCTGAATATCTGTTACTGTTTGTGACCTTTGGCGCTTGTAGTGAAATCTTTTGTCTAGAGAGGCCTCACTGTTTCTTTGTGGGAGAAAGAATCAGTCTGGTTTGATCTTGCTAGAAGCATTCCTGCAACACAGTGTTATTTTGATTGGTTAATTTGGTTGGTTTCTGTTTCTCTGCCTTTAATAGCCAGTGTTTTAAACCAATTTGTACTTGTTTGCTCAAGCTGTTCAAAGCTGCAGTGAGACAGGCCTTCTGCCATTTCCTCTGCTGTGATATCGGCAAAAGATGTGCTTATTTTCAACTGTTTTCTGCACTTCTGTTTTACTGCATATCTGGAGGCTTTGAGTTGCCCACCTCTAGTATAAAGTTCATACTGGACACTCCCCCCAGTCACATTACATAAGCTCATTCTGCTGTTTATAGTGAGAACTTAGTAAAAGCCCACCCCTTTAGTTTTCAACCTTGAATTATCTTATCTTCTGTCTCCTCACTTTCTACTAAAAAAAAAACCTCTTCCTACTTCATTTTGCTGTTTGTGCTTACGAATTCAACTGCATTTAGTTTGCCGTATTTATTACTGCTTGTTGGTAGCCTCATTAAATTAATGACAGTATTCTACTGAATTGCTGCTTTATTTGTGCTGTCTGTTACTGTTGTGATTGTGGGCTACTGTTTTAAAGCAATCTACTGATTAATTATATTTCATTGCTATCTACTGCATTTCATTACTGTTTTACTGCATTTTACTGCATTTCATTGCTGTTTAACTGTATTTTTTCATACTGCGAGTTCTGTGAGCCAACAGATATTGCCAACCTACTGGCCGACAGATTCAGTGCCAACTGTACCCCTCCCCCCAAAGGATGAATCACAATACCAGAGGAATGCCAGGCACCCAGCATTACTGCAGCACAGGTTAAAGCTGCACTGTCCAAGGCCAAGAATACAGCTTTCATGGGACCCGACAATATCCCTGGATGTGTTCTACATGAACTACAAAGCGAACTGGCACCACATCTTTGTGCCCTGTTCAATTACAGCCTTACTTCAGGCTTTGTCCCTACCAAATGGTGCACTGCTACAGTCATCCCTCTCCATAAAGGGGGAGCGACTACAGACCTGGGAATTATCACCCCATTAACCTGATGAGTCTGAGGGTTGGGAGGGTGGCCTAATGATTAAGGTGTTTGCCTTACAAACACAAGGTGCAGGGTTTGAGTCTCACAAGGGATAATTGGCTAGGCTTGAAATGGCTCGCAAGGGCAGTTAGCCTAGTACTACCCTATGATATGTAAGGCTATGGAGCGCATCATCATGGACCTAATTAACAAGGATATAGGGAATCTCCAAACTCTAGATCCCACACAATTTGATTTTGTGAACGGTAGATCATGCCTGTTTAACCTGGTTGACTTCCTTGAGTCATTCCCCAGAGCTGTGGATGAGGGCAAGGCAGTTCATACAGCCTACTTCAATCTGGCCAAGGCTTTTGATACCATTCCCCACTCAGGAATTATTGATAAACTCACCAAACTTAGCATCAACCCCTATATCACTAGGTGGGTTGTAAATTGGCTCACAGATAGAACCCACAGTGTGAAAGTAACGGACTCCAAGTCAGACTGCCTACCAGTCACAAATGGAATCCCACAGGGATCGGTCTTGGGTCCTCTCCTGTTTGGTATCTACTTCTCAGAAGTCCAGGCCAACATGGAGGGACTCTGGCTGACCAAGTTCACACATGACTGCAAGCTGGGGGCCATTATTAACTCCCCAAGTGATGTAGACATCCTACAGAAAGGCCTAACTGAGATGAATGACTGGCATCAAAACCATGGCTTTAAGCTTAATGCCAAAAAATGCATCATCATCCCCTTTGAGAAAATTCCCACTAATTACCACATCGATGGGAGCCCACTGAACACTGAAGGTGTTATAAGAGATCTGGGGACACAGGTTGACAGTAACCTCTCCTTCGACCACCACATTGCAACTGTGGACAGAAAGTCCTTCTATGTGGCACATCTCATTACTAAGGGTTTTGCATCCAGGAAGAAAGAGGTCATCATCTCTCTCTACTCTTCCCTCATTAGGCCAATCATCGAGTATAATGCCCCATTTGGCATGTACCTCACCTAGACATATGCAGCAGCTGGAAAGGCCACAAATGTACCTCACGAAGAGGATCTTAGGCCTTAAACACATGTCCTACATTGACAGACTCAAAAAACTCCAGCTATTTTCTGTCTCATATAGTCTACTAAGAGGTGATCTCTGCTTGACTTACAAAGCCATGTCTGACCCAGCCCTGTTAGAAATGCTACTTCTAAAGAAATCCCAATCCCTCCACACCACTTGCTCCAGAGACCTCAACCTCATTACCACAATCAACAGAACATGCTGCAGGGACAGGTTCATAACCCAGAGACTTTCCATGCTCTGGAATAGAATTCCCATACATGTCAAGCAGAGCACCTCACTGGCCCTCTTCAAGAGAAATCTTGATGAGTGGATGGGAAATAAAAAGTTCACCCCGGGGATCACTCCAGTGGCTCTACTTGATAGAGGCACCAGGAACTAAAGTCGGGTGGCACAATGCCAGGGCACATCTATGGGTTAACCTTGTAAAGTCTCCAGGGCCATTAGCCTAGTACACACCTATGAACCTGTGTTCTTTTGACTATAGGTGAGTAATCTGTGCTGCATTGTGAGGTTTTTTTACTGTGTTCTTAACCTTAAAATTGAGTGTCATAGTCTAGATACAGGTCTGCTGCATTCAGAGCTTCAGCTGCATGGTTTTAAACCTTTTTGAGGTATTCCAGCTACAAATTTTCCCTTAGTAGCACTTGTGTTATCATCTAGCAGTACTACTCTTAGACCTTCCTCCCTTTATCCTCTTACCTCTTTCAGTTTCTGACAAATATGGATAGACAATTTCCTACATTTTCTCCTGTCAGTCTGGTTGATATGGGCATCCTGAGACAGTGTAGCCACTGCCTCATGTACATGGGCAACCCTCTACTACTACTACCTAGGAAAACAATTTGTGAGAGATGCAATTACATCAAGCACCTAGTGTCATTGCTGTCTCCCTCACAAACCAGTATATCTGTCACTGAGAAGGTTGGCAACACAAACACCACACACACCCACACAACATCCCCCCCCCCCACATATGCAGAGGTCCTCAACAAAAGCATACCCAAACAAGAGAGACCTCAGAGGCATAAATACATGCAAACTACACTGCCCACCACACCACACACTGCACATAGTCCACACACCTGTGTCTTACAGCCACTAAGGCCTAAACATAAACCCAACATATTAGTCATAGGAGACTCCATTGTGAGACACACAGCTGTGCCCCTCACCAGACTGGATAAGGAGAAAGTCATGATTAGCTGTTTGTCGGGTGCCAGAATTCACCATATCACCAATGCACTCAAGTCTCTCAACAGGTAATGTTACGACTCTGTCATTGTCCATGTTGAAGTGAATGACTTGAGATGTACCTCCCTGGACTATATGAAGAGAGACATGATCAAGCTCGCTGAGTATGTGTCCCAGGCAGGTATGTTCCTAGCCTTAAGCAGCATTCTACCATCACCCAGAATGATCCCTCAATGTTCTTCTTTTGGCTTTACCTGGTTAGGGATCGCCACAGTGGTACTCCAGTCCGCTAATGATTGGCAGTAGATTTTTACAGTGCCAAGGTGCCAGCCCGATACCCAACCTTCAACGAAGGCACACCCATTCACACATGTCTTTTGAATGCCACTCGACCATGGGGAGGACATGCAGACTCCACACAGAAGGAGCTCCAGCCGAGAATTGAACGGAAGAACCTCTTGCTGTGAGGCAACAATGCTACAGTTGCACCACCGCGGCTTAGTCATAATGATTCCTCAATACAAACAGAAAATGATTGACTTTAACAATTGGCTTAGGTTCTAGTGTCATTCCAATGGGATCCAGTACCTGACAGCCTGGGATGACATGATTGATAAACCATGATGCTTTGCCAGAGATGTTCTGCATCTGTCTCCCTTGGGCTTCAGGCTCCTGGCAAAGGCTCTTGCCTCCCCCATGGTGCCTTTTTTAGGCAATGCCACGAGGTCAAAACTACCAACATGAAAATTTCATCAAAGCATAAATTAAAGGTCATGCTGCTAAATGCTAGGAGTCTAAACATGAAAATGCACTCATTGCAAGCATTCTTAACTCTAGAAGAAGCTGACATTTGTGCAGTCACAGAAACCTGGTTAAAAGCTCCCATGCCAGGTTACTCATCCTTATCCTATCATTCATTCAGACCCGAAACTGTGGGCAACAAAATAAAAGGAGGTGGAGTTGCAATATATATAAAAGACATGCACACCTCTAGGTTGGTTAAACAGTATGATGCACAGGAAACACTCCAGATGCAGTTAACAATTGACAAGAACCCTATTCAAATCATAGCTAGCAATAGGCCTTCAACTCTGACTCAAGATGCCTACTCCACCTATCTGTATCTCTTTGAATCTATCAAGATTCAACTCTTTACCCTGATCCTGGGTGACTTTAACTATCCAATCACAGACTGGAAGAAATACTCATGCTAAAACACAAATGCCCAGAGATTCCTTGATTTCATCAAAGCAAATGCCTTGGACCAGTTTGTTGACACCGCCACAAGAGGTGAAAATATCTTGGAATTGGTATTAACCAACATGAGTAACCACTGCAGCATCCCTACAGTGTCATCATCCCTGGTAAGATCTGACCACAAAGCAGTCACTTTTAAAGTCACCATCTCCCCTGACACCCCCCCCCCCCAGCTAGGGTCAAACAAAAAAACTTCTCCAAAGCTGATTACAACCTCTTGAGGAAAGGTATAAACAGCTTCACAGCCCCCTCCCCCCTCTATAGGAACTGGCACATATGTCCAAACCTACACCAAAGTACTATATGAGCATTTATATAGCTGCATGGAATCAGGAATACCAGACAGAATGAAATCATCCTCTTCAATGTCTGGTGGACATCTACAACAAATAAACTCTATAATAAAAGGATAAAATTGCTGTCCAGGACCAAGAAGGAGCTGGTGTCTAATTGGAAGCAATCTCTCCTTAGCCTGAATAAGCAAATAAAAGCACTAGTGAAATCCTCCAAAGCAAACTTTGAGTCCATACTGGCCACATCTACTAAAGACAATCATAAGGCCTTCTTCACATGTGTCTGCAGTCTCAAGGGAAGCACCCAGATCTGCTCAGAACTGGTTGTCAAGGCCACCACATACACAAACGCTGTAGATATAGCCAACCTACTGGCAGACAGGTTCAGTGAAAACTTCATTCCTCTGTCCCCCCATCAGTAAAACAGGACATCCCCAATACCTGCTCCCCTCCCCTTATTTCTAGGGAGCAAGTCATCACTGCCCTCTCAAAGGCAAAAACTACAGCCTCCATAGGACCCGATAACATCCCAGGCTGCACCCCACATGAACTCAAGCAGGAACTTGCAGCACCATTAGGCACCCTATTCAACCAAAGCCTGAGTACCGGCTTTGTCCCAGCCAAGTGGAGGACAGCTACTGTCATCCCTTTGCACAAAAGTATAGCATCCACCGATCCAGGAAATTATAGACTCATCACTAACTAGCCTGATCTGCAAGGCCATGGAGCAGATTATCATGGACCTCATTAACAAGGACATTGGCAACCTCCAGACACTTGATCCTACACAGTTTGGGTTTGTCAAGGGGAGGTCATGCCTGTTAAATTTGGTCAACTTCTTTGAGACAGTCACCAAGGCCATAGATGAGGGGAAGATGGTGCACACCTCCTACCTTGACCTGGCCAAAGCCTTCGATACTGTTCCTCACTCAGGCATCAATTCATATGTTACCATAACGGTAGCAAACTGGCTCACTAATAGAACCCACCTAGTCAAAATAGGGGAAGCCACCTCAAGTAGTAGACTTGTAACCAGCGGTGTACCCCAGGGATCAGTCTTGGGGCTTCTGCTGTTTGGGATATACTTCTCGGAGGTGCAGGCCAAATCTTGTGGGCTATGGCTGACCAAGTTTGCAGATGACTGCAAGCTGGGTGCTGTCATCAATTCCCCTAGTGATGTGGACATGCTCCAAGAGGGTCTCACCCAAATAAATGATTGGTGCCAGAAACATGGCCTCAAACTGAATGCCAAAAAATGCATCATCATCCCTTTTGGGGAGAATGATGTCCCCACAAATTATCACATTGATAATAAGGTACTAAGCACGCAATCAGTTCTGAGGGACTTGGGCACCCAGGTTAATAGCAAACTGACTTTTGATCACCATATTGCCTCCGTTGTACAGAAAGCTTTCTGCATGGCCCACCTCATTAGTAAGGGTATCTCATCCAGGGACAAGGTGGTCATAACATCCCTGTATTCTTCCCTTATAAGACCCATTATTGAGTATAATGCCCCTTTCAGCATGTACCTCACAAGGCACATACAGCAGCTGGAGAGACCACAGAGGTTTTTCACCACGAGAATCCAGAGCCTCAAACATCTACCCTATACAGATAGGCTAAAAGCCCTGTCCCTCTACTCAGTCTTCTACAGACTCCTCAGTGGTGACCTCTGTCTGGCATACTAAGCAATCTCTGACCCTACCCTGATGGGACTGCTGCATATCTGCAAGTCAAGCTACACTCAAGTAACCTGCACGCGTGACTTCAATCTGGTCTGTGACATCAGTAGGACTTGGTGGGACAGATTTGTGTCCCAGAGACTCCACCTTTTATGGATTAGACTCCCTCTCCATGTAAAGCAGAGTACCTCATTAAACCTTTTTAAGTGCAACCTGGATAACTGGATAGGGAACAGAAAATACAGCCCTGGGTTTCCACCTGTGTCCCTGCTGGACACTGGCATAGGGTGCTGACTTGTTGGAACATGGGCTAAATTCTTGGTGAGGCTTGTAAGGGCCTCAGGGCCAATAGCCTAGTAACTTCCTATGATCCTATGAATAAGGAAGTCCATCATGTTAGCTTAAAAGACCACTACTCTAATTTCGCCCAACATATTTTTTCTACCTATGCTGATCATTTCAAAGACAAACTAGGAAAGCTTCCAGTTGTGTACTCCATGAAGTTAGACCCATACATTGGTCAAGTTATCAGGCCAGCTCAGAAAGTTTCAATAGCTATGCAGGACAGAGTCAAAGCTGAGTTAGATAAAATGGTGCGACAAGGTGTGATTTGTCCAGTAGATGAACCAACTGAGTGGGTATCTTCCATGGTGGTAGCTCATAAGAAAAGCTCAGATGACATCAGAATATGTATTGATCCATGAGATTTGAACAAAGCACTAAAAAGACCTCATCATCCCATGTGCACACTCAAAGAAGTCACTGCTCTGATGCCAAATGCCACTGTTTTTTTCTGCCTTAGCTGCAAAGAGTTCATTTTGGCAAATTCAGCTTGACAAGAAATCATCATTGCTAACTACTTTCAGTACTCTGGCAGGTACAGATTTTTGAGAATGCCATTTGGGATAAATTCTGCAAGTGAAGTCTTTCGACGTGCAATGGAGCAAATTTTTTCTGGGTATCCTTGTGCTATTATAGTATGCGACATACTAGTAGGAGGTAATGGTGAAGCTGAGCATGACATAAACCTCAGAAAAGTTCTGGAAAGAGCATGTCAAGTGAATCTTAAGCTTAATCCACTGAAATGCAAATTCAGGTTACAAGAGGTTACTTGTGTTGGTCATTTATTTAATAGTCCAGGCCTACGACCAGACCCTTCTAAGCAAACAGCCATTCTCGAGATGCCAGCAACAGACAATGTTCAAGCCTTGCAACGTTTTCTTAGCATGATTAACTATCTAGGCAAGTTCATTCCAGACTTGAGCCAACTTTCAGCACCACTCAGAGAGCTGACACATAAAGATGTATCCTGGTCTTAGAACAGCACCAAAGAGCATTTGATGTCCTGAAACAGAGAATTGCCAGTCCACTAACTCTTAGATACTATGATGTTCACAAGCCAGTCACTGTTTCATGTGATGCTTCGCGATTTGTTCTTGGTGTAGTCATTCTACAAGAGGGTCAATCTGCTGCCGATGCATCGAAAACTCTTACCCACACTGAAATGCAGTATGCTCAGATTGAGAAAGAGCTTTTGGCAATTGTGTTTGCATGTTCGAGGTTCCATGATTATGTTTATGGTAGACCTATCCAGATCAAAACAGACCACCAACCTCTAGTCACTATCTTGAGAAAGCCTATACATACAGTTCCAGCCAGATTGCAATGTATTATGTTAAGACTGCAGAAGTATCATTTCTCTCTTGTCTACAAGAAAGGCAAACATCTTTATCTTGCTGATACATTGTCCAGATTGCCCAGAAACACCACCGAACATCATGAGAATGAGAACCTTGATTTTGAAGTCATGGAAGTGAGAAATTTTTCTTCCACGTCTTGATTAGCTGAGAGATTACACAGCCACAAATCCAGTTTTACAGAGGCTCAACCACTTTATCAGTCAAGGACAGCCGTCAAAACAATCTAGTTCACCTCAAAAAGTGCAACCTTATTTTCCATACAGAGATGAGATTTTATCTGACAATAGTATCATTATGAAAGGTCCAAAAGTAATTGTTCCAAAGTCCTTACAACAAGAGTACATTACTCTCTTGTATTGTGGTCACCCAGGAATAGACTCTACCAAAAGAAGGGCGAGAGGTCTAGTATTTTGGCCTTCTATGTCACAAGACATTGAGAGAGTACTTTTCATCTTGCTCTGTGTGTAACAGTACTAAGTCACATCAACAGAAGGAACCACTTCAGCTAAACCAGATTCCTGAACTATCCTGGTTGACAGTAGCCACTGATATTTTTGAGTGGAATGGTCAACATTATTTGGTGTTAGTAGACTCTTATTCAAATTGGTTCGAGATCGACTTTCTTCCTAACCTAGCATCCAGTAATGATATTACTAAGATGAAACCTTATTTTACAGTCCATGGTAGTCCACACAAAGTTATTTCTGAGAATGGCACACAATTTACAAGCCAACAGTTCAAAAGATTTGCCGAAGAGTGAGACTTTACTCAGGTCATGAGTAGCCAAGAGTATCCGCAGTCAAATGGTTTGGCAGAAAGTGGCGTTCAAAGTGCAAAACAGTTAGTAGAGAAGTCAAAATGAGATAATAGTGATGTTTTCCTGAATCTCTTGAATCTCAGAAATATTCCTCTTGATAAACATCTTGGTTCACCTGCCCAGAGATTTCTGTTGAGACAAACCAGAACCACATTACAAATCAGTAGTCAATTGTTGGTTCCATGTGTCAAGAATGACAGGTCAGTGAAAACCAATCTGTTGAAGAAGCATTTAACCCAGAAGTCCTACTAAGATAAGACCAGTAAACCTCTCAACCCATTACAAGAAGGAGAAGTGGTAAGGATGCAGATGTCCAAAGATTATGATCAGATTGGAGTGGTGAAGAATATTTGCCCAGATCTGAGATTTAATAGTCCCAGCTCTGTGATAAAGAGTGATGGATACAGTCTTGGCAGCCCAACTTTGTCAAGGAAGCCTGTTTGACAAACGACTTGCTCATAATGAGGGGTATGCATTACCAGTGTCAAGTCACTCTGGCAAGAGAGATGGGTAATACAGAAGCATGGGCACACCAGATGGTGGTGGTGCTATAAGAGGAGTAGTTTCTTAGTTAACTCTGATGACCTGACAAGCATTGCGTAATACTGCAACCAGGTTACACAGTTCAATGACACATGTCAAATATCCAGCACTGCAGGCCTTCTGCAACTTTGCCAGCCACTACAAAAAGGGGTTAGGGCATAAAGGGTACCCCAAACAGCCACAAATGATAGTCACATTACCACCAACTCTCATCCCCACTGCTTGATTTAGTAGCCAGAACAGAAAAGCAAAATAGTCCATTGGGGGCACACAGGGCTCAACAGTCAGTACGGAGAAGCAAAGAAATGAAAATATATCATTCTTTTAATATCTACCATGCGTAGTTACATGCTTTTTATTCTAGCTATTTTGCAGAAAATGGAGATTATTTATGTTATTATTTTTTATATAATAAATATTAGATGCTAAAGTAATTATTGTACATTATTTATTATTGGTATTTATTGTTCATTTTTCCCCAAAATGCATTTTCTAAGTTGTTAGCAGCTGACATCAGATTAGGTCTGTTACTGCCAGCCTACTGGCACAGGCCCAAGGTTTCCGATTATGCCACCAGTGTTCTGGATGCAGCTAGTGGTCACTCAAGAGATAGCAAACCAGTTCATTGAATGCCATCTGTTTCTGCTCTTAAGGCTAGGGTGTGGACAGGGCACCTGTGGTGAAGATCACCAACAGAGGTTCCAGTACCACTTGGCTGTCCTTCTATGTGTGAATAACACAGAAGTATGTGTAACAGTGTGTATCACCTCTAGCTCACAGTCAATAAGAAGACTGCTGGGTAGCAACCAACTTTTCAGCTTAACACATGCTTCTCTCTGGTTCTAGCCATCTTTTTTACCCCCCTTCACTGCGACCCCTGCAGCTGGTACCGCTAAATAATTTCTCCATGGACAGAAAGGGCAGTGTTTACCTAAGAATGAGTTAGGCTGAGGCAAGCTAAAATAAATGTACATAGGAATTTTAAAAAAAGGAAACAATTGGGGCAAACATTATAGACCAACAAGCCAGAGGTCATTCATGCAGAGGCAATAACTAGTTGACTCAGTTCCAATTTACTGTGTATAATGACTTTATATATTGCCTCAGAAATAAACAGTTTTCAAACAGTGCTACTTTAAAAACTTTACCAAATATTCCTTTTACTGTATTGCTGTGATAAAAAAGGGGAAAATCTGTGCTTAAAAAAACTGAGCACAGCCCTCTTTTATTATGTGCTTGTATCTATGGAAGAGGAAGGAAGAGAAGAAATACTGTACTTGGATAACGGGAATTAGTCTGTTTATTCTAGAAATGGAACTTGGTGACGCAGCATGAGGCATGAAATATATGCATTATATCTTTCCTTCATCCCTTATGTTCCATATTGTTACTTTGATAAAATCCATACAAAGGTCAATGAACTTTACACAAGAACATAACCCTACATTCTTACTGGGAAAGTAATAGGGGATCTTCCAGATATAATTGGCAGTAGACAGTAATTTTTATATCGTCTTGGCAATTTAAGTACACAAAGACAAGTGTAAGATATATCTGGATAACTATCAATCTGTCTATGTGTACACTGTCTAATAAGCATTTCCTGTTAGTCTAATAAGTGCTTAGATAATCATTGAATACTTACACTGACATGTATTATATCACTAATAAATGTATGCAAAATTCCATAAGACATCATGTACTTCTTTTTTTTCCTAAAAATGTGGTATTCTGTTGGAAATGTGCAATGACTTTTCCACTTGGTAAATTAGTTGTTTAGATACCCCAGCAAATACGCACACTGGGATGTATTACATCACTTATAAACATATGTAAAATCCCTCAGATATTGTTACATTTTTTCTTACAAATAAGTCATTCTGTTGGAAAATGTGCAGTGATATTTCCACTTGGTGAATTACTTCCATGTCTGACAACTTACATTCACTTGTTTACTTAAATGTTCCTGCTTCAAAATCCAGTTAACAATGAAAAACTGGCAAATCAAAAGTTCTAGTACATGCCACATTTTAAACATATAATGAAAATTTGTGAACATATAGTCACAAAACACCCTAAAGTATTCTAAGATATCTGTTTTTTTATTTAAATCACAAGAAACAAGGTGTTCGTTGTGTTCAAGGCATGATCAGTTCAAATAATGGCTTATTTCTAATTATAAAAGTGTTAAGACCCCCTCCACCCCACACCCCATGTTCTCATACTACAGAAGACCTTTGAGCGGTAAACAGTAAAATACTTCCTATCAGCTGGGTAAGAACAAAAGAGAGGTTCATAGTTATTAAAGAAACAGCATAAGTTAAAAGTGAGTGTGCCATGTGTGGTATTTTTCATACATTGTTATGTTTTGATAACTTTGTGTGTTTACAACACAAAAACTTAATTTCTTTCAGATATAACACAAGACTGGAGAATACGAATACACATTAACTCAACAGTCTATAGGATATAAAAAGAAGTATACATATGACATCAGTCAGCCAAGATTTCTGCAAACCTCACAAAGAAACAAACAAGACTGGTAATATGTAAAAACAGGCATAATTATGACATTTTTAGCAGGTCGGCAAAACTGATAAAAAGTGATTTATTATTTGCACGTCTGTATTTAAAAAAGAAAGAAAAGGGAGTGGAGGTTATTATATTTGTATCACTCTTGTTGACTTAAGATAGGATCAAAACAGACGATTTCTCAGAATTAAGTGCTTATACCCTGTGTGGAGGCAGTCTGGGAGGTGTAACTGAGATGATTCCATTGCAAAAATTGGTTTACAGAGCTTTCCCTAACTGTTTTTGCAAATATTTAATATGTGCTGGATTTCTATCTCCTCAGACAGATTTTAGCTAGCTGATTTTGTTTCTGAACTGATTTTGGTATACGTGCTTAAGCGCTTTCTTTCAATTTAACAAGCTCTATCTATATCAAACTATTTTATTTTTGTTAAAAAATATATGTATCTAAACTACTTCTAAGTTAGAAGTAATATTGTGCATTGGTCAGTAGCATGGGTGAGGAAGTCCATTTGTGATGCCATGGTCCCTATTGCAGGCACAAGAAAAAGAAACTCCTTAAGAGTTGCCCTGTAACAGGAAGCAGTGATGACTGATAATTCAAAAGTGTACTATTTTCTTAATGGGAGGTGGGGAGAACAGGGTGCCCTGGTATATGATTACTCTCTGCCGGAGAACAGGGAGGTAATAGTCACAGTATCAACTTCATAAGACTATAGACAGGGCCTACCTATATGGTGTGTTGAAAATATGTGCACAGAGCCAAACATGCTCTATTAGCATCAGTGTATATCTGTATCATCTGGAGAAAAAATGGTCTGGTGGGTGATTTGAGGCCTCACTAATAGCTACGTGGCACTCACTTGACCGTTGGCTACAACTCATCCCATATTTGCTTTTGTCATATGAGGTAACATTTGCATTATACAATGACCCCCCCATTAATATTCAAAAAACGTGCACGCTGATTGGTCAGCGTTCACGTTGTAAATCAGAGTTATAGTAATGGAAAAAGGTCCGGTCGCCCGGACTTTTTCCATTACTATAACTCTTTTTTTACAGCAATGGACAACACAAGATCTCCATTGCTTCACACTGTCTCGCTATGTTAAACTCATTTAACATAGCGAGACAGTTTGTAAAAAGCAACGGAGATCTTGCTTTCTCCGTTGCTTTTTACAAACTGTTTCGCTATGTTAAACCCATTTAACATAGCGAAACAGTTTCTTTTTACAAACTGTTTCGCTATGTTAAATGGGTTTAACATAGCGAGACAGCTTTAAAAAAAGCAACGGCTCCGTTGCTTTTTTTAAAGCTGTCTCGCTATGTTAAACCCATTTAACATAGCAAAACAGTTTGTAAAAAGCAACGGAGATCTTGCTTTCTCCATTGCTTTTGCCCACAGCTCTGATGTACTGCGTAGGCATACACACGCGCAGTACATCAGAACTGCCGCAGAATACCAGACAGCTGCAGAAGGGCAGCAAGGAGGCATTATACAATGCCATTATTTAAGAAAATTATTTTTTTTTTCTTAAATAATGTCATTGTATAATAGCAATAACCCACTTCTGGGTGTGGGTAAATCCAGCATTACCCACACCCAGGCGTGGGTTATTGCTATAATAATGTAAATTAGGAGAAGTCAGTGAGGGGTGTCTTGGCATGCCCCAAGAAGTGGATGATCAAATGATGGGAATTCATAAATAACAGATAAACAGGTTCAAAAAAGTAGAAAACATTAGCTTTAGCAATGGTTGCAAATAAAAAAGACTGAATTCACAGAGAATACCAGACAGGGTACCTAAAATTTGGTCTGACAGGTGTAACTAGCTGTATTTTGGACATTAAAATGGGTCTATATTAGTACATCGAAGTTTCAAAACTTTGAATGTTCTAGTATCGATCCCTATTCAGCGAAAGCTGAAAACATCAAACATACAGAACAGCGGATTTTTTCCTAGGGAAAAAATTTGCTGTTCCAAAACACATACACACAACACAAGCACACCAAACAAACAGCAATCCACACACATACACCTAAAATCTTACACCTAACTCTACACTAAACTATACACACACCACTAACTATCCACTTACCTTAACCCAAACCCTAACCCTAAGGTCCGTCACTATCGCACACTCACCTCACCCGCGCCCTAACCCTAACTCACCTACCCCACCCTAACCCTTACATCCATACAATCGCACACTTACCTGACCAGCGCCCTAACCCTAACTTGCCTAACCCGTCCTAACCCTCACATCCACACAATCGCAAACATACCTAACCCGCGCCCTAACCCTAACTCACCTAACCCGCCCTAACTCTCATGTCCACAGAATCGCACACATGCCTAACCCGCACCCTAAACCTAACTAACCTAACCCGCACTCAGTCGCACACTTACCTGAACCCGACCCATAACTTTCCACCACAGCGCTGAAAATACCAAAGCAACAGAAATGGACAACCAAATTCTTTCCCTAGGAAAAAAATTGGTTTTCTGTTGCTTCAATATTTTCAGCTTTCGTTGAGTAGGGGTCAATATTAGAACATTCGAAGTTTTGAAACTTCGATGTTCTGATACAGACCCCATTAAAATATATTATTGCACTGATTCTTAAAGTCAAAAGCAATCTGAGGAGAAAAAACACATTTGTGAAACACAGGAAAGCAATCTGTACAGGAAATACATTCTGACATAGATCAAACTGTATACTGCTATACAAAAGCATATGTGACAGTACCTAGCAAGCTGAAAGATTTATTAATGTTATGTAAATATTACAATGATTAGAAAACAATCAGAACATCATTTAGTAAAATAAGATAACATTTTTTCTCTTCATGATGTAACTTGCCTACAGCAAAGTTACTTTAGCAGCCAGACCCAGAAAAGGAAAGTAATTTAATAATTTTTGTGGGCACAATGTGACAATTATTCATGTCACTTTACATAGGGCCAGGCTTCTCGTCTGCTAAATAAGTCAGTTCCTTTTCCTTACACTTAAAGGGGAATGTAGAAAATCAGAAGTGCCAAGGTTCCTTGCTCTACCACAAATCTCTAATTTAGGAAATAATTCCCAGCTCAACATTAATTAATGTCAGGCTTGAGAAACCAGTTAACAAAACAGACTCTTTATGGATATAAGTATCTGCGTGTGGGTTTCTGTATTAGAGTGGGGAGTGCTTCATCTCGCTGCATCAAACGCCTTATTCTCCTCAAAATAACCTTGTTATAAAATAAACCTCAAAAGCAAAGAAGAAACTGACCACACTATGCAGCCAGCATTTTTAAAGTGCTTCTATATGGTTTAGATGTAACATCTCCATTAACTGATTTATATATATATATATATATATATATATATATATATATATATATATATATATATGTTTTCATCTCTTTAAAGTTTTAGGCAAAGAAAACACATTAAACAGCTCACACGCATTAATTACATACAGACACATTTAACTGCATCTGGAACTCCATATGTAAGAAACAGAAGCACCCTAACCCCACTTCCAAATAGGTTTTGTCTATGAAAATTAAACAATGCCTTTTAAGTTACGCAATTACGGCATCTCTTGTAGTCAACACAGCCTTTACTTTTCACTGTGTTCTAAGATTTAGGACAGCTAGTAACAGTAAAACAAATCCAAGGATATTATCTGCCCTTCCAAAAATTCTCAGCACTTGTCTCTCATGTTCTGAACAATGTGGTTTAAAAATGCCTTGCTGTGGCAGTGTTGTAGACTGCATTCTAATGTGTACACTGCATTCTAATGTGTACACTGCATTCTAATGCTAACTTGTATAAATCTTCCAGCAGTGGAAGGCCACATTTTACAATCCCAATTTTGAGGAAAGCTGGATAAAATTATAATGTTTTATCCTACAGTAATAAGGTTTCTTCAGATGTCTAGGCAAGCACTGAAAGGTGATACAGATATTTTTCTGACTCAAGCCCTTGAGTTTTAGCACTGTATTTTTTTGAATATCATTTTATTGCTCTGAACTGGTCACACAAGAGAGGAAGAAAACTACTTCATTTTGCCTTAGCTAAAGTGCTACTACATTCTCAATTGAGGGGTAACCTCACAGTGGAGGAAAGGGGAAAGCACAGGCTTTCCCCTAAAAAACCACTTCTTTCATAACTTGGTATCTTCACTATCCTTCGTTTGCTATGCTCTGACTACTCTGACAACACTGATGTCACTTTTTTTGTTACCTGGGAAAGTACCCTGAACCTAAAGGGTATTAGTACAACAGGCAAAATATTGCAAAATACAAAACAATGTGATATGAAGATGAACTATAAGATACATATACACTCAGTCAATACAAACAGTGACTAAAATTTAAATAGGGACTTTTAGGCATGTACAGCCAAGCACCATATAATGCAAATTAGGTAATTCAGGCAGTCATTCATTCTTTAATTACTTTCTTATTCAAATGTAGAGTCATGGGGAGGCAGAGTCTATCATAAACTCAGTGGGCATAAGGCATGGAAAATCATGATGAACAGAGTGATTGCCCATCATGTGCGCACACACACACACACACACACACACACACACACACACACACACACACACACACACACACACACACTGTATATACATGTAAAACAGTTTAGAGGATCTGGAAGGAAAGTGGACCATCCCCAAAAATACACATGGGCCTGGTATGGACCCAGGGATGACATGCAGAGTCCACATAGACGGCACCCCAAGTGACAACAAAACTGGAGAGCCAAGTGCTGAGAAGCAGAAGTACTAACCCCTAACTAATCCCTGCAAGCTTGTGCTGCCCAAAGATTTAGCGAAAATGCATCTTTTAATTTATTATGATGGCACAACTAAGCTAACAAAGAAGGCACTGCAGGACCTCTTCATCCTATGTCATTGTGCTATTGGTCAGTGCTGTATTACACACATGACTCTTTCAATAACAGAGGCCCTAATGTAATTACACAGGCAGAAAAGAAACATTAATTACTACTTAAGCAGAGACAGTAATTTAGCCAGACAGGGAATTATCTTATCAAGAAAATAATAGATATGTTCTACCTATATCAGCTGAGAGGTTTCAGTGGGTTACCTTTTGGGATTTCCACTTCATATCCCCAGATTGGCTATTTTGTTCTCTATTTCCATGTGCACCTTTTTGAACTATCATTTGAAACTTGTATTTCAATGTGCGGGGACCATGTCTGCCTCCTGCTGGAATATAACACAATATCATGCATCTCTCCGTTTATTCCTTATCCACTCAGTAAGCACAGCTTGCTAGAAAGGAACCAAAAAAATTACACAGATCTGCAAATATATACTTTCTCTATATAGGAGCTCTAACCACAACTTCCGAATGACAAGTCATTGAAAAAGGTGGTAGGTCAATAAGCACCCAACCCTTAGTCTTCCTCAAAAATAAATTAATACATGGGTACCTATGTGTTATATGTGACCTCAGGTGATATTTGCAGTGATCTAACTTTAGAGATAATTCCTATCAACATAATGAAGCCTTCTAGGAGTTCAAAGCTGCAAACTGGTCAATGGTAAAAGCTCAGAAGGACAAATTCTGTGACATAAAAGTGCCAAAGGAAGCCCAGCTCCAGACACCACAGTCCAAACAACAGTGTTTGGTGAAGCTATAAACCAATGAATAAGTGGCCACTGTACAAATGTCCATACTAGCTGCACCTCTGAAGTAAGTACTGGAATCAGCATGTTTCTGGTGGGCTAATTTTTAACAATAACACTTTAAACAGGGCAATTCACCTTAAAGGAAAAAGGCATTGTTGTGTTTTTCGGCTTTTCCCGGTTAGGGGTCGCCGCAGCGGAACTCTGGTCTGCTAATGATTGGCAGTTGATTTTTACGTGCCAAGTTGCCAGCCCTGACGCACAACCTTCAACGAAGGTACGCCCATTCATGAATGTCTCCATGCAAAAGACGCTCTAGCTGAGAAACGAACCGGACAGCATCTTACTATCAGGCGACAGCGCTACCGCAGCACCACCACCGTGGATTCCAAAGGAAAAATACATTGCAGTTAGCAATTCACTTTCATTGGTTAATGTAGAATTTCATCTACTGGCCAGTCAATTTCCACTGAAAAAAGGAGGAAGTGAGGTAGATTATTCATCCCTCCATGAAATATCCATCTTCATTACTTTTAACATGCTCTGTTGTGGGAAAGGGAGGCCCATAATATGATTGGTGAGGATGGTCCACCACTGCAAAGCCCAAAAACATGGGAAGAAATCTGTGACTGACTGGTCTCTGCAGCTAATAGCTCCTCACCATCCATTGTAAGATCCACATCTGCAGGTTTACAAAACGTATTGATCATGACTAACATCAAGTCCAAGCAGGGCACAAGTGTCAGGGCTTCTATCCTCAGCTGCATCCACATCCAGGCTACCGAGGTCATGACCTGCTGGGTACGGGAAGGAATAAATGACACCAATGTGTTCAACTCTGCCTTGATAAAGGCAGTCCTCTGAGTTAGAAGAGAAGATGAATTGTCACAGTTTATGGAGACCCCAGGGCCTTCAACCTCGATAGGACCTAAATCCAAGGATGCTACCAGAGATTTCATTAATTAATTGCATCTGGCTGTTTTATGTGTGCCAGATTTGTGGACATGTATGCATTTTTACTCTGTTTGTACATGTGATATTGACCCAGCAATGTGCAAAATGTATTTAAAATGAGATACATAAGAAGCATAATCAGCAATAACTCTGCCACACCTCATTCATTACAGTATGTTACATTTCACAAAACTAAGAGACAAGCCTATTTTGATTGCCCTTTTGGCTGCCTTAACATTCTACCGCCTCTCCATCTCTGATTTCTACTTAACATGTTTTCACCTGTTGCATGTTATCCTGAATTCCTCTATGGATTTCCATCCCAGCAGTCCATTCCACGGGTCTACTGCCCTCTCCTTGTAAAAAGCACCTTTGGAGATCCAGAGAGTAGTTAGTCTCTAGGATGTGCTGCCAGTGCCCACTCTATCCCCATTTGTCTTTACTGTCCATCATGATCCTTTTGCATGTCCCTGGTATGATTTTGTGCACCAACATTATGCCTCCCCATCCCTTCTGGTCTCAAATGACAAGAACTGTAGTTACTCTGGCTTCTAGTCATATTCCTTTCCTTCCTTTCTATAGATTTTTCTGGTAGCCAAAATCCTTTCTATGTCATGCCAATAAAGCTATTTCATACACTGCAAGAGAGCAACCTTACATTTTCAGTATACTGATAAGTAGGGGAGTCCCGGAACAATGACCATCATGCTTCACTTTCATAAAGATGGAAGGAGTGCTGTTTTGATAATGATCATTTAATGTGGATATTAAGATGTGAGAGGGAAATATTATAAGATATGAAAAGTTGAGGGAGCCCTAAATAATGAGTACAACACATATTTAATCTCTGGGTTGGGTGGTGAGCGAGGGAATCGTAGACAATGAATCTTACATTATAGCATCTTGGGGAGGGGAGTGTGACCTTGACATGAGTAATAATGTACATTACACTGAAGAGTTATGTTCTGCTGATACAACATTATTTGATGCAAGCCTTGCTAAGCTTTTCGAATATTGGACTAATCAGATTGTGTAGCTGAAGCTACTGCCACATCAGCAGGATAACCTCCTAATATAATCAACACACAGATGGCCAGCATTATTCAGTCATGTGATTTATCGGATCTATACCACACAAAGTAAGCAGAAAATATCCTTATCAGTCCAGCACATACTACTGTTATAGAGATATCCTTCTTACAAGACAAAGAATACACGGTAAACAAATAAGGAACAGTGATACATATGGAACATTTACAAAAAAGGCTGTACTTCTTAACCTACTTAGTGCAGACCTACTTCCCTGTCAAACGTTATGGCACCTTAGTACCATTCGTGAGATCATAGGCAGAGGTGCATGACTGAACCTGCTTCACTGGTATGGGGGATGAGGATGTGAACCACATATCCCACAGACCATCACTATTATTCTTGGAGAGGATCATCCATCTGATTTTCCATGTGACCAGAAGCAGCAGTGCTATATTGCAGCATAAAGCATTAATGGAACTCTTGTTATTAATTAATGGTTATATTATATTATAACTAGGCAGTCCACAAAAATAAAAAAAAATCATCTTTTTACTGGTTGACTCATGAGTACAATGAAATTGCTTATTTCCTCATTAGAGACATAGTATACATGAGAGGCTTATGGTATTCAAGTTCAGCTCTCTAGATTTTCAGGCCAACACTTTATTATTTTGCACCTCCTACATGTATACTTTATGTGGCACATTTAAGAAATCACGCCTACATGGATTGTTGGCTTGCACACAAATATGATATTTTTCCATCAAATAATTATACATTTATGATTAATATAGGCGATGATACTAAACTATTCTACAAAATAACTTTAAATCAAAAGCAGGATACACTAATATGTAATAAAAATAATAACAAACAGGAACAATAGTTGTTAAGTATTGCTATAGTCCTGAATAAGCAAGAAAAATTGGGCATTTTTATATGTGAGAAAACATAAGTTTTTTTGGTTCCTTGCAACTCACCATTTGCTGCCCTTCAGGACCACTCCTTGTCCACCACATCTACCCAGCTCTCCTTCTTTTCCTGGAGTTACTCCAACCCTGCTCTGGACCAGTGAGAAGACTTACACACCTGGGGCAGTATCATATTGCTGCTGGTGATTGTTTTTTTCTTTATCCCCTTACTTCAGTAACTCTGTGCATATCCATAGATGTCTAGGGGCTGATATGCAACAGGGACATGTTGACATATTGCCCTGCCTCCACATTGACTTATCTAATGTCTGACACCTTATCACCTGAGACAATGTGTCCCCAGCCTCCACCACAGATCAACCGTGAAGTGTGTCCATGTCCCCTCCCACCCAGACACACCAGAGCCACTAATCAAACCCAGGTCACTTGGGCTTTATTCCCTCTATTCCAGGTACTAGCTAAACATAAATCGATACATTGAAGAAAATATATGTTGAAAACTAAAATAAGTTTGAGCCCGAAGAGATAAACACAGATGAAATATAAAAGAAGGGATAGGAATTTTTAAGGAGAATGTAGGGAAATGCAAAGCAGATGTGCAAATTTTTGAGGAGCTGACTCAGAGCTTCCTAGACAGAACACAGATAAAATGTGAGCCATATAACTTTCAGAAAATACCCAGCCTCCATTAAAAAGGCAAACAAATGATAAGAGACTCTCTTCCCATCTTAGATCACCCACATTGTATCATCTCATTAACCTGTACTTTTCTTACAGCCTTCTCTTCCACTGACAGGTAATGTGAAAGCTCATATAGTTATATCTCTTCTTTGCTGCCTCAATACTTAAAGCATTGTACGAGGCTAACCACTCCTCAACCAAAACTACACTTACATCTCACATTTGTCTACTTGCCCCATTATTTTCATCCTTCAGCCTTGCTTTCCTTTAAATAATTGTGAGCACACTTATTTGTTCAGACATTGATAAACTGTGAAACATAACTGCACGTACTGTATTACCACATACCTGCAACCTGACTTCTTTCTCATGAAATTCTGATCTACATAACTGCTGTACATTTTTCCACTGAAAATACTTATACTGTATTATTCCCTGTAAATACTCTTCTATACATTATGCTCACAGGGCCTTGGCCATGTAACATCTATGAAGTGTTATAATAGCAGTTCATTTTAATGTCCACAGTTCGTTCATTCTTGTGAAGTAACAGTGCACTTTCTTCTTGAAACTACTACTGCTATTATGTTTCACCTAGTCGGCTTGAAAATAATTCATATGGATACACATATTTAGCCAGTTTACAAATGTTTAAATAAATAAATAATACAATATTTACAGGAACTATTCATAGTGACAGCTTTTAAAATTGTGCCTGGAAATTGGTTACAGAAAATCCTGCTTATGGTAAAACAATATTTGTCCTGGCCTCCTTTAAATAACTCAAACCAAAACCAAAAGACATTTGACGACCTTTATTAATATTACATAACCAGAAACTTTATTTACACAGAAACAAATAACAGTAAAACTTCACAATTCTCAGAAGACCTCAGGGCAGCGTACCTACTTACCCTGGCCGAGTCATACATCAGGGCAGCGTACTTACTTACCCTGTTCAATCATCCATCAGAGCAGTGTACCTACTCACCCAATCAACCTTAAACAGGCAGTGTACCTGCTCACCCTTCCAAATCAACCATCATCCAATTAATTTCCTTTATTGTCAAGCAGCGACCATCAACTCACTTGATCCCCAACTTAAATCCATGACCACCTTTGCCTAGAGGGGGAACAGAAGTGGGCAATCCTGTCCCTCTTCTCTGCCACCAGCCTGCACTCAGGCTGTTCCCCCTCTCATCCCATAGTCTTCACAATACCCTCTACAAACAACTTCAAATGAACATTAAACAAATCCAAACACACATTGTTCAAATGCACCCCATCTGATTGAAACCAAACTACATCACCATCCAAAACGTCCCTATGTTCAATGGTATACATACCTAAAACCCCTAATTATCTAGCCATCCTCTGATTAATAAACCTCCTAACTTGTTCAATAGCCTGATAACTAAACACATTCCTCCAAATTAAACATTGCAATAACTCTAACCATGGTCTGCACATACCAGGGTACAAAGTCTTCAACTTCAACAATTCCTGTAAAATTATATCTACCAATTGCTTCTTTCAAAGGATTCCCAAATTATTACCTCCCAAATGAACCACTAATATTTGAGGATACCCAACTCACAACCTTACCTGCTCAAACCCGTGCATCAAACTATCCCATCTAAGCCTTCTAACCCCATGCCAAGTAACTGTCCAACCTAAGTCAGACAAACCCAAATTTTTACCATCCACTATAACTGCTGCCCGTTTCTCTGCACAGTGGATATAAGAATGACCCATGATGACAATCTGCTTTCCTAAAAGAAAAGAAAAGAAAATTAACAACATATACCACTCAAAACTCTAATATATGATAGAAATGCATTAGAAGACCACCTCCCCTCCCTTTTAATAAGCTCAATTGAAGTGCCGTCCCTAGCCAAATCTGAAGCCTTACCAATACAAAAGGAATGAGATGCAAACCTCTCCACTGAGAAACCCATACAATGAAAACCCCTTCTAATAAGATGTACAAAATGACCATTTTCACTCCCTTCACATCAGCCAATTGGAAAACCAAATTGGACAAATCCCCAACCTGAATCTGTCTTAACTCCGTGGCCCACCATACTGGGCAAAGTCCAACATTCCGATCTGCCTTGAGAACTACAACTGTACCTTTATCCAATTGATCTGTCTTAGACTTTTGCAACCCAATAATAACCGACCCCACACCTATCATTACATCCCTCCATAGTAATGATCCTAACAACTCAGACACTCAAAACACACCAAAATATAACCATACACACAACGTAACCCACATAACATAATCCAAGGAGTTACCTTCCAGCAATGATAAACCTTTCAACAATACTTTCAGCAACACTCTCATCAGTGGCTATCTCATATCAGTGCATTCCCCGGACACTTTCCCCCATCCTTTCAAAATGATCCCTACTGTCCATGACTTCGTAAAATCATGTAACCCTGATCCTCGTGCAAATATACTGATCATGGACAATTCTACCCTAACCATTTGTAAGGCTTTACCTAAACCCCAAGATTGAGCTAAATAACAAAGCAATAACTCCTCAGACTACACCCCTTCATCTTCTGGCAATTATAATACAAACTGATAAAATTCACAAAGTGCCCGACCGTAAACCTTCCTTGTAGACAAAGCCCAAGAATGATGCACCAACCTACTGGTCACCTCTACCCAAGGTTCCATACTTTAGCTGGCAAGAGTACTGGCACTTCCTCTGCCCCTGGAGCCACCTGCCAAAACCTGGAAAAATGAAACTGGGACAAACTAAGAGCAATATCATTTCTCACTCCAGGCACATTCACCCCTGTAAATTAAAAATGTATTAACAAACTCTGTAAAACCAACTTGCATAGAATCAACAACAACAACTCTGACCTAGCCGTCTTCTTCTGCAAAACCAGCACCACTGCCATGTTATCTGAGCGGAAAATAACTTGCTTCCCCCATAACAGATCCTCCCAAACTACAGAAGCTACCCAAATTGGCATCAACTCTAAAAATGCAACATCCCTTTTCAATTCATCCTTCCAATGCACAGGACATTTAACTGCAAACCACTGACCCCCAAAATAAGCCTACATGCCAATGCCCCCTGCTGCATCTGTGAATAACTGAAGTTCCTCTTACCCCATCCAGTCTGTTTGCCTAAAGAAAATCCCATTGAACTAATCCAAAAAAACAAACCCACAGCAACAAATCCTCCCAAACCAACTAGTTCACTCTAACCCAGTGGGGTTTACTCTTGCCCCCTTTTAACAAAATTACCACTGACCTACAAAAGGTACATCCTGGGTGTACCACCCTACATGCAAAATTCAAAAGCCCTAACATCTCCATAACTGTCCAGATCCGGACCTTATCCCTAGCCACAAATGATCTTGTCATAACCTTCAGTCTGTCTATCTTATCCATAGGCAAACAAAACAAACCCCGTTCTGCATCCACTGTTAATCTCAAAAATTCTGATGGTCTTGCTGGACCCTCCAGCTTATGCTGGGCAAAAGGTACCCTTAGGCCCTCATGCATGCTCCTGAATTCCCGCAACCCTTATTGCACACCTACCCGTCCTTCCCCAACTAACAAGAAATTGTCCAGGTAATGCACAGCCTTCTGCATAACCACCCTCTACAGCCACACCCACTGCAATACTGTACTAAATTTCTCAAATGTTGCACATGCAAATGAAAAACCCATTGGCATAGCTTTGTCAAAGTAATATTTGTCACCTACAACCATACCCAGTAATGGCCAATCCTCTTGCCTGATTGGCAGTAAGTGAAAGGCCAACTCAATGTCCACCTTTACTAACCATGGCTCCTTAAATTCCTTAATCACCCTGACCACATCATCTAAGGATGCATAACTAACCCTAGCATCCTCATCCACAATATAATCATTTACAGAACCCCATTTGGGGTATGACAAATGGTGAATCAACCTAAACTCACCGTCCCATTTCTTTGGTACTAACCCCAATGGTGAAACTTTAAAATAAACAGAAGGCAGACTATCAAATGGACCCAGTAACCATCCAGCCTGCCACTCTTTCTCCACCAATCCCCGCAATATATCCTCCATGCCCTGCACTGAGCGCAGATTCTTACAAACTCCCCATCTCCCACCACCCTAGATTTGCTAGAAAACCCTTGCCGCAACCCATCTAATATCTCCTCCTTAAGTGCAAGGTCAGAAAAGCCTTGAATCATGCCTCGTAAAACTTCCACCTTAATGGGAAAAGGCAACCCTTCCCTTATTCCCCCTAAAAAATCCTCCTCTCCATGATCCACGAAAATTACCTCTACCCCTGACTGCCTGGAACCCCTGAATGGAGGGGAATACGTCCTCTCCTGATGTGAAGTTCACATTCATAGCATTGATGTCATGGCACCTACACTGAATGACCAAATGATTCCTCCCATACCTTGAACAAGCGTGCAAAAATTTGCACCCCACCCATGAACAACTCCCCCTATTAAAGGTCCAACACACACCAACTCCTTCTCCCCCTTTCACCCCTCTACTAATCCCCCCATAAATATCCATAATGGTAGCCAACCAAATGTCAGGATGACATACCTCCGAAAAAAGGGAAAGATCCACTGCTTTCCACTTCTGAAACCTCTGGTCATACCATAACCATGCATTCCCTGGCCGTAGCCATTGCGCCTCTTGAATCGTGAGAAAATAACCTAAAAGGGGCAAAGCCAAAGACCCATCCTGTTCAAGTTACACCACCATGTAGTAAACAAAACCAACTACCCAATTATCCCAAGTCCTAGGGCGAATTTTACCTACTCTTTTCCTACCCAAAGCTGCCAAAGTCGCCAACAAATCCTTAATATTAGCCGACTCCACCTCTACCAGTCACTGCACTCCTTCAGCATCAATTAACTCAAATGCATCCACATATTCCCCTTTCCAAAAATTTCCTTTTACTGAAGATGGAATGTGCGGTGTCAAAAAGACTGCCCCTGACCCCTGACCCAGGGTCTGTGTTGTTAACCAATCCCCTGGGCGAAGACCAAATTCTGAACCTTGCTCAGAACCCACTCCTGTACTTTCTGCTGACCCTACACTACCCCTTTCAATTGCTTCTCTCCCACTGGTCTCAGAAACTCTGCCACTTCCATAGCCACACACCCTACTGTATTGCTGTCTGTACCAAATTCCCTACCCTTAAGCTCCCTCCCCTCCCCACATACCCCCACCTCCTCATCACCTCCCTTGCTTGCCAAAACTGTTGATGAAAATTCATTACCTGAACCTCCATTTGGAGTCCCGCCTGGAACTGATGGGCCCGGTATCACCACCTCCTTTGCTGTTCGCTGCCTCTTCCCCCGAGCTGTGGTTCTTGATGTGGAACGCCACCTTTTCTGACCGGGTTCCTGCTCCTGGTCTGCAACAGCCTCAGTCACTGACACCTCCTGGAAAAGCTCTTCAGCCTATGCCACTATGGCTTCCCAATGGTGCCACAGCCCCTGCACATTAGCCATCTGCAGGGGAAAAAAAACACATTAATACCAATGGTAATGATCATGCACACCATCCACATCTTCCCAACCACTCAGCAGCACCAAACTATGCCTCACCCACCTTATGGCCTAGAGCCATGATCACAATCCCTTGCTCATCCAACCTCATGCCCTACAATCAGCACATCTCACCAGCATCTACAAGCTGACCAAACCAGTGGAACCTTAGTCACTGCAACTCAGAACTAAGCAAAGCAACAACCAGCAGCAACAAATCCAACAAAGTTTTTGCCCTTTTGCTCCTCGGCCCCACAGCCTTCAATCCATACCATACATTCTATAAGCCGCCTCTGTTATACACACAGCAATCCAATAATTAAGCAATCAACACAAGATAATATAATATATTACCTTAAAATGCTTTTTTTTTTTTTTAAGTCATCACAGCCCAACCTTGAACCCAGGACTCTGTACACTACAGTCACAGCAGTATACACACAGCCATCCACTCATTAAGCACTCAAACATAATGTAATATAATATAATACCTTAAAATTTTTTTTTTTTGCAGTCATCACTGCCCAGTCTTGAACCCAGGAACCAGTGCACTACAATCACAGCAGTATACCACATCAATCCACTCATTAAGTAGTCAAACATAATATAGTACATATAATACCTCAGAATCTTTTTTTTTTTTTTTTTTTTTTTTAACAGTCATCACTGCCCGGTCTGGAACCCAGCTACAAGCACAGAAGTGTACTCCTACAGCTAAACTGCCTAAGCCCTCCAAGCTACACATGTTGTGATCCCGCCCCCACCTCCACCCCCAAATAAGTCACGATGATCTCTCCCACACACTATTCCCTTCAAGGACTCCTTCCCATGTCATCCTGTATTTTATTTTATTTTTATTTAGTTATTTATTATTTATTTATTTATTTATGGGTCCAACAGTGGCACCCATCTGCATCTCACCCCCTCTGTCCCTTGTACGAGCATAGCCACTGATTAATGCTTTGTACTAACTGTACTGACTTTTTTTTTTAATTAAACAGAAACCAGGTCCCGAAGATTACAACAGCTTCAGTAGTAAGGGTCCTTACTATGAAGCAGCTCCATCGAGCTGCTCCCTCCACCAGAGCTCACCAGCTAGACGACAAGCTACCAAGCCACATTAATGGCTGTTGGCTTCACCACGCATGTGCAAAAGCCACAGCCATGCAGCCGGCCATTCTTTAGGCCAGAAAACCAGGGGCCCTGGATTCCAACTGCAACAAATCCAAATGGGGCTCCATAGTAAGGACAACCAAACCAATCGCCCCACCCAAAGTCACGAGAACACCAGGGAACACAAAGAAGTGAGGTTGAACACCACTGTGACCACCAACGCTGACAACCAGGCAATGCTGCCACCTCATGGAACCAAACCAATACCACCAATGCACCCCGAGGCCACCAGGGAATGGATGACAACTGCCGCAACCTCCTCACCGAGGTAAGCCAAATGCCTTCAACATTAGGAGCCTCAACCCAAGCCAGAAGACCACCAGGGAACACAAGGAAGCACATTGACCCTTTACTCCCAAACCCACAACAGTACAACACGCCCCTCACTCAAATGTCAAGCAGTCCCTCTCTGCACATACAGCCATCCCCTTATCTTCTTGCCCCCACAATTTTTACCAGCCAACTTTAATAGCCCTCAGAGAAGACTAAGAGTAAAAAAAAAAAACACAAGACCCATCCTGAAACCTCCTTTGCAGTACCCACCATCCAAGGCCTACCTGTCATTGAAGTACCTATAAGGTCATCTGGACATGGGTTAGCTTCATCAAACTCACCAACTCACACCTGAATGTGACACCACTTTCTCTGTTCCTAAATTTATCAGCTAATCTAAGTGCCTCCCTAGTCTACCTCACTTCTCTTAACTTCTCAAGCCACTTAACTCCTTATTGTCCAAAAGCCTAGTCCCTGCAACCTGCCTTAACCATACCAAACCCCCTTTTTCCCCTTACATCCTAACATAACTCCATTTTCTCAGTCACTAAAGAGAGTCCTGGACAAATTTGTTTGTCCCAAACCTCATTTACACACATTCAAACAAGCTGAGGAAATTGAGAGAATCAGCTATCCAGCTCAGAACAGAATGCCGCAGTACTTGCATAACAGTGGACAAAGACATATTTAAAAGATATTATGAGACACAAGCAAGGAAGAAAACGTTTTCAGAAAGGCCTTATGAAAATAAGAGAGTAAAGAAAATACTTCGAAAATAGCAAAATGTACCTGTTCTTGTACATGGAAAGTATGTTACTAAATACAAAACAAGAAAAACTCAGAATAAAAAAATCCTAACAGTAAACATAGCTTCCAAAGTATGCTAAGAAGTTAATATAAAGCTTAAGGAAAATTTAAAAGGAAAAAATAAATAAATATAATAAAAATTAGATTATTTTCTGAATATATACAAAGAATATTAAGAAGTATATTTATTGATGGTGTTATATGTTTCTTTTAATAAACAGAAGAAAAAATGCATAAGAAAAAGTGAAAATAAAGAAACTATTTGCAAATCATAGCAGGAAGACACATTTGACTGTAAGCCCTGACAAAACCAGTTACCACATATCATCTGAGGAAACCCTTTTCTAAGAGGGCAAGTGCCCCTAATGAGCCCATGATGGTTGCTTGCCTATTGGACATGTATGGGGCACATAAATAAGAAATATGTTATAAAAATACATGACGTGGTTTAGAAAATCTGACTAAAGGTAGAAGATTGAAGGAAAAGGGCAGGCAATCTTAAAAACAATGCTTTAGCAATAATGTGTTGCATCTTCAACAGAGACAACATGTATTCTGCAATGAAGTTCCATGTTTTAGCTCTAGAGCTGGTAGTCTTTTTAATTCTCCGAGTAACGTATACAGGCTGTTAATCATTCATGCTGGCATCGCTAAAAGTCTGCTGTGTGTTCTGCAAACTATTTCAACTATTCTCTGCACCTCCTATGCAGGGAGAGTCTACAACATTCATTTTTCAAACTCTTCTGATTGTGCTGTGCATTTGTTGGTAATGTCTGATGTTGCGATGCACAATGTATCCTGTATGTGGAGTGTCAGGTAACTGCTTCTTCACTATGCTCTTTGAAAATGGTAAGGTCTTGTACCTGCTAAACAGACTGATATAGTGTGCTTTTGGTAATAACTGAGCTGCTGAATATATCAGTGTCAGCTGCAAAATGTGTACCATCTCTCCATGGTTGCAGCAGAACATCTGCACACATCTGCAGGCCATACAGCACTGTGCAATTAACTGCGACATCTACCTTCCTTTCATACTTAGCAGTTTAACCTTCCACTAAGAGTGCCTCCAACCACCTCGCTCATTATCTGACACAGTTTCCAGTAGTTTCCTTCTTTTTTAAATATATGTCTTTAGTCAAAGGTACCCTTTCCTTACTGGGTGGCACATGCTGACTTTCTGATGGTCTGATCCAAGGAAGCTTAGGAAGAGTTCCCCTCTCTAATGCTGGTAATCTGGATTGACTTAGCAACAAGGTTGATTGAGGGATAATTGAAGGGTGGGGGCTGAGCAGTTGATGACTGTCTCACCTTTTTCCAGAAGAAGGGACTGAGATGTCACCTTTTCAACCACAGCAGAAAACTTGCAACAACCTCAGCATCAATGACAAAAAGAGCAGGGGGGAAGGGGAATCAATACATCACAATTACATTATTTTAAATTATTTACACTAACCCACCTAACCTCATTTCTCAGCATGACAGGCCCAGTACACAGAGGCCAGCTCTGTCACCCTCAGTGAGAATGAATGGATGACAAGGGCAGGGAAGAGGTTCTAGGAGAAATCTAAAGTTAGCAAGCAAGGAGAACTCAAAATACTTACAAAAATATAAAATGATGATTCCAGTCCCCACTCTCTTTGCTGTTATTATTTGCACCTTCATCAGAAAAGAAGTTTAGACCCACTGGAAGTGAGGTTCTGCCATTATTCCCAACAAAACAAGGTCAAGCTCTTACTGAAAGTGCCCTTCCTGTTATATCTGGTAGCATAACAGATGTTAGAAATTTGTAAAATTGATTACATTTAAGGGCATCATTATGCAAGTTTGAAAGCACTTTCTGATTAAAATAAGTTTGAAGTGAGGCTTATCCTGTGTGCTGAAAGAAAATCATGTTACATGGTTACCATGTGGGAAGCCCAGCTCTGATCATATCACTTTGGTACTATGTGGCAAGCTCATTTATGAGTTTATGGAACTTGCACTAATGAGACACACTGGCTGTGATTCCCAAAGCATCAAGTTTATGCACTGCATAAATAATGCTACACAATCATAAGCCATCATGGACAAGACTGCTGAAGAGGTACTTGTCCCTGGCTGCATAGCACAAGGCTCTGTTATGAAGGCTCTAAGCGTAGCATCACAGAAGCAGTACACAAATCCCTATCCAGTCTCACTGCTTTGCAGTGCAAACTGTCTATCCCTGTTGTCACTGTTGCTGACACGGTCTTCTGCCTGTATCTAGGGTATAGCCCCCACCACCTCTTCCCCAGCAATATATGTGAGAGAGTGATTATGTCTTTGATAGATTCTTCTCTTCATTCATATAATAACATGGCATCTTGCTTTTGTCTGTGGTTATTCCCTTTACAGCTACTCTCACCCATCCATTACAATAATCTGCATAATTCTAATGTCTAGTATAGTCCTTTCACAACCCTCCCATATACTTCACACTGTAACACTTCCTCCTACCTCAACCAGCAATAATGTAACATAACACTCATGTCTAGTGTAGCGCTCCCTCGACCCTTACTCCCACCTCACACAGTAATAAAGTAACACAATGTACATGTCTAGGATAGGACCCGTCCAACCTATTACTGACCTAGTTGTACATAATGCATGTATCTATGATGTATCACCCATTTCCTCACATCTCTTACTGTCACATTCACAAAAGAAATTCAAGTAAGTGAAATATCATGTAAGTGTCATATTCCAATTAGTGATATGTGTAGTAAAAAACATCCCCTCTCCCACCCTTTAGGTATAAATAGATTGTAAAAGTGCAAAAGTAACTTCTTCCCGTCTCTGCTCCCAGGAGTATGCCTGAAGTAACTTGCATGTCTAAGATAAACACCATCCAATGCTCAATACTTTGTGTAAACTGTACAAACTGTTGTGTCTAGGGTAGTCTATCCTTCAATAACTTAGAGACGTGCTTTTAAAGAGCCTGTTATATTGATGGCATAGTGCTGCAGACATATACACTCACATATACAAATATATCCATATATAATATATACTATATAATATATGACAATGGTTTCCCTAGTACTGGTCAGTTTTAGGGAAAACTGACCTCTGTATTGCTGATACATTTTGGTCCACAATGCAGATGGTTGACAGTTGTGTTAGAATGTATAATTCCTTTGGATGGGGAACATGCCCTTTCCCCTGGGATTGTGCAGTCTCAGAGTTAGTATATAACTTTCAGGAAAAATGGGAGACACACAGCCCCCCCCACACACACACACACACACACACACACACACACACACACACACACACACACACACACACACACACACACACACACACACACACACACACACACACGTGAAGTGCAGGGGGGTTGCCTCCTGCAAAAACATCACGTTTTTTAAGTTTGCACATTCCAAGAGTTAACCTCAGAACATGTACAGCAGCACATCTCTTTGTTGACATGTGTGTGTGTGTGTGTGTGTGTGTGTGTGTGTGTGTGTGTGTGTGTGTGTGTGTGTGTGTGTGTGTGTGTGTGTGTGTGTGTGTGTGTGTGTGTGTGTGTGTGTGTGTGTGTGTGTGTGTGTGTGTGTGTGTGTGTGTGTTTGTGATGGAAATTTATAACTGCCTGGAGGCATACTGAGCTTCTCTTTGCTATGCTAACCATGTCTTATTCCACAATAAAGCATGCATTTCTTGTGCCATTTTACACTATGCAATAGTTAGTGGAGTGTGTATTTTTCAGAATCAGGTATTCTCATCACAGTGACAGCTGCATTCCACAATGAGAATTAAATAAATTGCTATTTAATGCTCCATACGCAATGCTTATGGAGCTAACAATGCTCTATTAAGCAAATCGCTTAAGAGAAACATTCTATTGTAATTGTCTTGCCATCATGCAATTACATTGTGATAAAACTGGGTTTTTGTAACCACTTACCCCAAAAACTATATTCATCTTAATGACATATTTGTTTTTATACATCTTGAAATAGTTTTGCTACACTCCTGATTATTGACACTGTACAACACTGTATTGCGACTTAATGCCTTGTAATAATCCTGTAACATTGCTGTTTAATGCTAATTTATAATGAAAATTGTACAATATGTTGGAGCTTTTCTCCCGGGCCTCCACTGAAAAAGAGCTCTTCAGTTCAGTCCGACAATCCCGGTCAACAAATTTAAAATAAATAGATAAATAAAATATTTTTTCCCAAGACTAAGAAGTCACAAGTAAGATAAAACAGTGACTCTAAAGTAGCAGGCTGCAACTCAAATAGTGCACATTATGTATTAGCTGCCATGCAGCTGTACAGACTTACAGTCATATATTGCATAAAATTTTACATAGGTGATCATATTTCAGTATAATGAGACATTCAGTCATTTCTCTGCCTGATTGTCAACCAATGCCTTGACAGCTGCAATCAGGCACATTTGAGTTTAGTCTTGTTTAGTTCAAACTTATGGAGCTGTTCCCTAAAATTACTAGGGTAAGTGATCGCTATTTGGCAAAAGGGAGTTCCTAGTCATATAACAGTAACAAAATGTTTTTCCTTTACAATTTGCTGATTACATGTCACTGTAATTTCACTATGAGCCCTCAAAAGCTAAATCTAATTCTCAAGACACTTCTGTTGAAAGATTACAAATCACTGTAATTTCACTATGAGCCCTCAAAAGTTAAATGTAATTCTCTCAAGACACTTCTGTTGAAAAAGAACATAATTTGAGTTGCAATCTTTACTGAATAACATTTAGGATTTCTCCATAGAAATGGAGAAACGTGATATAAAGACAGACACTATAAAAGAGGATTGTACAAAACAAACTGAACAGATTAATAATCTGGTTAAGCAAAAAAGTGCACATATTTCTGGAACAGTGGAAGCAACAAATGATATCAATGGTAGAATGTCAGAAAGAGAGGCCCTTATTGAATTTCTTCTTAGCAAAATAACATGTTCCTTGAGAGCATCAATAACTTTGAAAACAGATCCAGGAGAAATAATAAACTAGTCTAAGGGATCCAAGAAAAACATGATGGAGAAAACATGACAAACTTTTTAATGTTCTGGTTGCCACAAGTTCTTAATTTACATGACGTTTTATCTTTTGATATTAAAAGGGCTCATAGGTCCTTTACAAATCCTTCAACAGAAAAATCTACTGATTAACCCATTGTCAGGTTTATTTCCTCCTAACAAAAGGATTTAATATTAAAAGCTGTTTTGTCAAACCCATCCAACAAAACTGGTGATAATTTAATCAGATTTGACAATAGTTATTCCTCAAAAGTACCTGCCAAAAGAAAGCCTGCATACCATTTAATGGTAAAGAACTCAGTGTTATTACAGTTGGCATAGAAGGTTAAGGCTGTGAGTAGTGCTTCCTGTGGTATAGGGTTTGATTCCCTCAGCCCTTATTTGGCATCAGCGTGACCTTGAGTAAGTCGCTTAATCAGGCATGGCATTGCAACTCAAAAGGCTCATTGTGTCAAGCAGGCCTACCTGGTTTATAAATGGGTATTTTTATTGGGCTGAAAGATGGCACAATGGTTAAGATGTTTACCTCATAAACAAGAGGTACACTGTTTCATTCTCGCTACAGGAAATGATCCTCAAGGGCAGTTAGCCTAGTACTTACCTATGAACCTAATGAAGAAAGCAGGTATTAATGTATTAGCTTTAATTTCATGCTAAAATCAAAATATTTCTTTCAAACGTCAAGAAAAGCATTTGATTCTTTAGAAGATGCATTCCCTTTCATTAAAAAGAATGTGTGTGTGTGTGTGTGTGTGTGTGTGTGTGTGTGTGTGTGTGTGTGTGTGTGTGTGTGTGTGTGTGTGTGTGTGCTTGTCTTTTCCTCTTCTCCAGAAAAGTCAAGGGATGGGGCGGTGATGAGAGAGGGAAGAGTGATGATGAATTCATTAGTAGGGAAATATCTTATCAGACTTAAAAGATTGATTGAAATAATTTTTTTCTAGTGTGAATGAATTAATCATTCACTAATTTCCTGAATTCTTTGAAATGACAATTGCTCAGTCCTTAAAAAATCTCTACACTATCTGGTTCTAAAATTATAGTTTGGTAATATATACATTATTTAATCTGTGGCAGGGCTAGCCACCTGGTGGTGTAAATTTTGGCTCTAGATGACCCCATGTATAAAAATAGGAAAAGGGTTATGGATGGATAGATGCACATTATTTAATCAAAATTTTATTAGCTAGAGTGTTAAAATTGTGTATGTTTCCTGTTAACTCTCAACTGTCTGCATTATTTTGAAAATAACATATTAAAGTAAATCCACATAGTTATGCCACAATCTGTTTTATAGTATAGTTATACTTTACTTCTTCTTTCGGCTTTTCCCGGTTAGGGGTCGCCACAGCAGATCACCTGTCCGCTCATGATTGGCAGTGGAGTTTTACGGTGTCAAGTTGCCAGTCTGGTGCCCAACCTTCCACAGAAGGCATACACACACACACACACACACACACACACACACACACACACACACACACACATGCACACATGCCTAGGGCCAATTTAGAGTGTCCAATCCACCTACAACATGTCTTTGGGAGGAAACCGAAGCACACAGAGGAAACCCACGCGACTACAGGGAGGACATGCGGACTCCACACAGAAGGCACCCCAGCCGAGGATCAAACCAGAGAACCTCTTGCTGTAAGGTGGCAATGCTAGCTGCTGCACCAATGCGGCCACCCACTATACTGCTTAATACTTGTTTTTACTTGTCTTGTACCCAGTTTATAGTTTTATATACTTTTACTATATATTAAATTTTCTGCTATTTGCAGATTTTGGTTTCTTTGATACAACAGTCACTAGTTTGAGAGACAGCTTGAATGGACTTTCTGTTCAAACTTAGAACTATATATTTTATTACAAAGATTGGGTTTCAAGAAATTCATCATTTAAAGGAAGATACTACTATGTTAAATATAAAAACTTACACTGTATTGGTAACGTCTAGGTTTAAAGAGAAGAGGATATGTTCTTTAATCTGCTGGAGAATGCCTTTCTTTATGTCCAAAGTTATTAATTAAATTTGCAATAATAAAGCTGTGATGTGCATTGCTGCTGTTGAGTATCAAAAAGAATATTCACCTTCGATAACATGTATTAGATTCTGGGAATTAGAGCTAAGTGGGGATCACGTCTGTGTGTCTGCTCGACAGTGGCACAGGAAAATAACTTTCTTGGGTGGCATAAACCAGGGAACCTTGTTGGCTAGGCTTACATAGGCCCTTGGGCCAATAGCCTAGTACCTACCTATGAACCTAAGTTTCCCAAGAAATACCTAGAACATTTCACCTTTTATATAAATGGAAGCATTATTTTACCAGGTGATTGAATTGTATTCTTAATGCTGTGAACAAACCCAGAATCTCTCTGACTTTACTAGTTTAATTGAGATTCATGACGTTTGAAACCAAATGATTTGTTTTATACCCACTACTCTTACAGGTTTAGTACATAATCAAGAAATGATAGGGTTTACACTTCTAGCAATTTAGTTTCTAACCTCAAGAGTTTAAAAGTAATACTTTGCCTTATTTTAGACCTTAATTATATATATATATATATATATATATATATATATATATATATATATATATATATATTAGTTGTTAATCATATGACGTCAATCTCATTTAATAGACTGACAGCCTAGATTAGAAAATTAAAGGATTTTTAATTTAATTACATTTTCTGGAACTGAGTAATAATGGTGAGGTTTTTAATTTGATTTTGTGAGATTCTAGTAAATCCTGTTTATTTGGAAGGATTTCAAGATGATATTTTAATAAAATGCAAATAACTGGATAAAGTGGTATTTGATCTAAAAACAAAATATATTAGTTACAGTTAAGAATATAAAAAGGTAACAAAGAATTGCTAACATAAATTAAATCTTTTAATGCTGACTATCATAAGACCTTACAGTATAACATTTCTATTAGTCTAGAAAAAGTTAAATTTCATTCTTATTCTTTAACACCCAAAGGGCTGTATAAGTTGGATCTCAGAGAAAAAAAGATGAGAAGATCCAGATATGTTAGATATATTTCATTTCCAGGGTATAATATTAAATGTACTGATATAGAGATAATGATTTGAAATGCCTTTTTAAATAACAGTAATAATAATGCAAATAAAAAGATAAAAACAAACCTAGTTCCATTGTGGAAATTAAGGAACCCATTAAAAAGAAGAAGAAAACCATGGGGATGGTTGAATTATTTTCAAATTATATAGATTACCTCAAGGGGTCTTGTCACTTTTACAGTGTTTACAGTAAGTAAAACACTATGGTTATCCCACCTTCTTGGAAATGTACATTAATCCCTCCTTTACTAAAACAAGATAAAGTTAATTCTCATTGTTCTTCCTCTGGGCCAATTTCATTATTAAATGTGAACTATAAAATGTTTATATCCATTTATGCTACTAGATTCACAATTACACTTCTTCCATTAATGGAGAGAGCTCAATCTGGTTTTATATAACACAGGCAAACATAAGATAATATCAAAATAATAATTACTTTGATTGATTATTCTAATAATACCAATAAAGAAATATCTGTACTTAGTTTGGATATAGATAAGGCATTTGATTCATTCAATAAATTGCTCTTATTTAACTTTAGTCTTAAAACCTACAAGTTTTCAATTGATTTCATTTCCCTTATTAATTCTCTGTAATAAAACTCTTTTTTCCCATATTAAACTATTTTTTATTTCACAACAAACAAAAATACTACAGAGACAAAACCAGGCTGTCCTTTATCCCCCCCTAATATTTGCTTTAGCTATCAAACCCTTTGCCATTTATATTAAAAATGAAAATTATATAATATGTTTTAATGATTAATATTTATCCAGAATCCAGTTATTTGCAAATTATATTTTATAACTTATTTTTCATTATTAGCATTACAAATTCTTTAAAATGTTTTGAATGGAGTTCTGTATTGAAGTTTAATCTTGATAAAACTAATACCTTATTATTCAATAAGGAGACTGATGATTTGATTGGGAAAATAGTGAGTTTAAATAGGATATTAAATGGCTTAAAAACTTAGGAATTGCTCATGCTACTAATTTCAAGGATAATGCAATAAGTAATTAGAAAAACTCTCTAGAATATATTACAATTTTAATAGATAAATTGAATAAGTTGTTCTTTGCTATGGAAGACATGCTGACTTTCATTAAGATGGTTATTCTATGGAAAATGTTATACATTTTACAAGCTACCTCTTTATCTCCTCTGAAGGAACATATAAAACTATTTAATATGTGTTGGAAAGTTGTATGGCATCCCAATAAGCTGAGAATAGTTTTAGAGCATCATGAAAAAGGTTGGAAAAATGGAGGCATGGGTTTTCTAGATCTTGAATCTCATGCCATTGTATCTAATTATTAAGATAATTGCTTTTTGGTTGAATTCTAATTATTCAGCTAAATGGAAAAAAATACATGAACCAATCATGTTAAATATCAGAAAAGTATTTTCACAGAGCATACACAAATTTTGAATAATAAAATAATGTGTCAAAATTTACGATGATCCAACTAATTTTATTTATATTAACAATATACTAAAATTTAAAATTTTTGAATATACATATACTGATATCAGAGGTTTTTAACTTTATTTCCTATCGCCTTTACACTGGATTGTATAGAAAGTTTGAATTTTCAGAAAGTGCTACATTCCAAAAGTGGGGATGTAATTTTCAACAGGGACTAAAGTATTCAATATTGATTATTTAATGAATAAGTAAAATTTATGCATAAAGATTTGTCTTACAATGCAGATTAGTAGATCATGTATTTTGCTGAAACTTGATCTAATGCCAGATTCTGTTTAAAAGAGAATATCCTCCTATAACTGATTTTCCTAATAACCAGGATACAAACATTGATTATCGGTGATCCTATTTGTCCAACATGTATAAAATAGTAAAAAATATAATGTTGTATTAAAGACAATTATTGTGACTGTACTTCACAAGTAAGTGGCTTATTTTTATTTAAAAATTGAAAATATGTTTTTAATACCTTCAAGAAAAACTAGATAATCTTTTTTTGTAAATTATATTCTTGATGTTTCTGTATAGATCATTTACTACCCCTCACAAAATTTAAATTCATCATCTTTTTTATAAATAATTTAAATGTTTTACATGTATATAAATTGACTTTAGTTATAAAAAAGATAATATTGGTTGTTCAAAATATAAAGTGTTAATTAAAGCTAATTTGCAACATATGTTGTATGATTGCCAAAGGATATATCCTTTTTTGGAAGATATTCAGAGTTTCTTACAAACATAACAGTCTGATTAATTTACCTTACTAAACCTTTAGTATTATTTAATGCTGCAATTCCTGGATTTATTCCAAGATCTCAAACATCACTCTTGTGGAGTTTATTAGCCATTGCTACATAGCTAACCACTAAATATAGGAAAAGTCCACTGACCTCCTCCATTTGCACAATTTATGAATATTACTACTGTTGTTTATCAAAATGAATTATATTCTCTTAAAATGAAAACAAATTACCTTCTGAATATAATTGTTAGTTAAAATTGAATTCTTTATTAGATAATTAATTTTTACTCTATGATTGTTATTTTTGCAGTGATTTGATTTTCTTTCTTTTTTGTAAAGCCTAAGATGCAGTCACCCTTGCATATAGTTAGTTTTATATTTAAACATTTTGTTTTCAAATTTATGAGATTAAATAATAAAAAGCACCCTGGAAAGTATCACAAAGTGATGATACTGTCCACTATGAATCAGCGAGTCACCATTTTTGAATTATCTTTTATTTTGAGACCATAATAATAACATTGTCAGGAGTTACCTGACATGGACCTCTTAGTGTGTTATTTGGAGAATAAGGATTGTTTATAGAGTCTGAATACTCCAAATAATTCCCATTTACAGAAGATTAAGAGAAAGGAAATTACCTGGGTCATGTAAAAGTCCTCATCTTAACTTGAAGATGCAGGGAAAGGATTTTTTTGCCTTTCTGAATCTTTTCAGGTAACTGCAAATGTTCAGGTCTCTGTATTCTAATTATAGACTGTCATCTGTTTAGCTAAATTGGTGGTAAATGTCTCTGCTGATCATTCTCCATTGCCTGCACTATATTAAAATATTCATATGCAGACATTTTACAGACAGATGATGGCTACATTATAATAAGAAGTTGAATTAGACTCAGTAATCATGGATCTAGTTTGATTAAATACTGCTGAAATGCTAGGGTCATTCACTATAGTAATGTCTAGACCCAATCACCACAGACACAACCATAAACATTGATGAAAGTGCTGATATGTGTTTACTGTTTCACTCAGGCAAGATCACAAAGGAACATCTTGATAATTTTAATAATGATTTCATAGCCTGTTTTAGAAGTCTTTTGCATACTAGTACTCTTCTCAGGAGTAATATAGAAAATTGCACATTTATATTTTTTATGGAGTTATTTAGGTGCTTCCTTTGATGATTCACCTTAATTATCCTTTCTTCTCCCATTTTACCATACTCCTTTTTATACATTTTAAAGTGCCTGAAACAATGAAAAAACACAGTTAATATCATAATGAAAAGGACCAGAAGCCCAAAATAATCCCATTTCAATACATTTGTTATATTTTATTTGAATATCTTTATACAGATGCCACAAAAAATGCCATAGGAAGTTAAAATATAAATTACTGCAAAGAACTCTCAAACCCTGGAGTTAACAGATGCTATATTTACCAAGAATAATTAGGTAGTCAGGCTGCATCTGAAAGCCAGTTAAGACTAATATTCCTAACAATAAGGGTGTAACACCAGATCAGTGAGAAAAAATTCTTCAAACTCCCACTTAATGGGTAAATGATGCATTAGATAAAAAGATTTTTGATATTTCCTTAAATAAACAACAAGTATAATCCTTTCAAAGACCTCTAATGTCAAACATATTATTTCTGCTTTAAGAGTAGTACACCATAGACTCTTCCTGGTTATGAGGAGGATCTGTATTTATCCTCTCATTTCATAAGCTATAATTCCAGAATACTTAGGAGTTGCCAGCTTTTTTTAATGATCTAAGTTTGGAGAGGGCCAGGATGTTACAATGTGGAAATGGTAGATATGCAGTGAGGGCTCAACTTCATTTAATATAGTATTACTCTGAAATTGATGCTCCCAGATCCGACTCCTTTGGACTGTAATCATAAGCAATAAAGTCCAAGTAGGTCAAGATTAAGAATTTTGAGAAACATTGTCAGGGTGTTCCTATATTGTTTCATGTGGAGATGCACAGCAGAAAAGAGGAGTATTATCACAATCTCAACCAACTGCTCAAGCAAGAGTGAGCAAAGAAAAAAATCACTTCTGGTGGCCAGGGACAAGTCTAGCATTAATTTTGTGTGTGTGTTTAATTATGTCAAGGAAACATAAACTGCACTTTCTATCAGTGAGTAGTCTCTCATCTTGCAAATGCAGCATAGCACATTGTTTAAGGTAGCTGTGGCATGTAACCAGCTTGTACAAACTAAGCTATTCCAATACAGTCTGCCAGTAACCCAGAAGAAAGACCAGAATGGTTCTATGGTGCAATTACAAAGAATCTCTAATTAAGTTGGTTGGATATGGGTTGTAAATATGAGTATCTGTTTAAGACCATTAGCTGTTAAATATCTATCACAGTATCTCTGAATTTGAATTTAGTACTATTTCAAATGGATTATCCTGTGTTACTCCCTCTCAATTATCTGAAGGTAGCTATATGTGAAATTGTTGTTGATAAGATGTCAACTTCGGTGAAATTATTTTACATAACACTGCGAAATGTTGCTATCTTTACTTTGCTATATGTACAGTTTCAAGTTCTCAAGTTCTCATCTACTATGAAATATAACAACCTGTAGATTCATCATAAGTGTGATTCCCCATCAATTATTTTGGGCAAAATAAAGTCTAAAATAGTACTAGCAATTTTAATGTGATGCAGGGATATTAGCATTGTATAGAACTAGACAAGGTAAAAAAATGCTTCTTTAAAAGATCCTGACCACAGTGACCTTCCATTTTTTTCTTGCTGCTTTGAAAATTAAGTCCTTTCTAAAGATTTTTTCTGTGAAAAAGATGGAGATATGTCTCCCTATTATTCAGTATAATTTCCCCATGTCCTAGCTTTAGGAATTGTGAATATACATCATAATTTCTATTACAGTTTATAGCAATTATTCCACTGTACATTAAAAAGGAAATGAAGGAAGGGGAAGATTTTAAAGAAGAAATCCACATGACTGCACACAAATGTTGTCAGGGTGGTGACGAACTGGTTCAAAAACTTCACTTAGAAAAATGTTGATATCTTTATAAACCTGAGCCATTACTGATGTGGCTAATTAATCTATGTCTGAGCTAAGTTTTTGAATTGGTTATCTTCTTGAAACATCCTGAGAAATGTACCATAACAGGAGATATATGCCATCATAAGACTATAATAATAAGCTGGGCTATTTTTAGACTTTGCTTTTCTCACAACCACAAGTAAGAAATGTAGTCAACTCACAATGAGTGGGTCGCTTTAAATCAAGCTAGTTAGTTAAAAAGCACAATTCTGGGTGATCCAAGACTGATAATAGAAGAAGTTACATGTACTGGGTAGTTGATTAATGTAGTATGAAAGGAAGTTATTGCAACATTTTTCTAGTATAACTGTTCCTGTATGTGTCATGATGCTTACCTCATATTTCCTAGTAATATCAAACAGTACTATCAGTACCCGTGGTGGTGGTGCTGCGGTAGCGTTGTCACCTCACAGTAAGATGCTGTCTGGTTAGATTATCAGCTAGTGCGTCTTCTGCGTGGAGACATGCATGAATGGGCGTACCTTTGTTGAAGGTTGTGTGTCAGGACTGGCAACTCGGCATGTAAAAATCAACTGCCAATCATTAGCGGACCGGAGTTCCGCTGTGGCAACCCCTAACTGGGAAAAGCCGAAAGACACAACAACTGTCAGTATATACAGACTGAAGCAGCTCTACATTACTTACTACAGGATCTGACTCACTGTACCACCTTTGTGCACATTGGGAAAAAAAATCACATTGTAGTTTTTCACATGAAGAATACATTGTGAAAATATTACACTGTAGAGGTATGCATTACATAAGTAAAGACTGTGGAAATGCAATGCAGCCTCTTTGGGAAGAACAACTGTGTGTCTTTTTGTTTTTTGTTTTTTTTTTTTTGTTTTGTTTTTTTCAATTGGCTATGCAACTTTGGGCATAAAAGTAAAAACTCTGGTAAAAAAACATTTGCTAGGAAAAAATATAGAAATGATTAAAAGCAAAGAGGACATGATTTAGTTAAAAGAGGAAACCCTGGCAGTAAAACAGGAGGAAATGTGAGAAGAGTTGTAAATGTTACTGAAAGAAATATAAAGGATACTGTTGTGGAAATAAGACTGAAGGTGTAGAAACATTTACAAGTGAAAGGGGGACTGAGGGATTTAAGTTTTCCATAAGGCCAAGGATACTAAAGAAAAATATAAGAGAAATAAGTGAGGAGGTTATTAATCAGAAGAGATTTTGTGTGCCACAGGAAGGGTTTGATCAGACAGCAGAGGAAAGTGGGAGTATGTGACAAAAACGTGAATGAAGTATGGAGAACAGCATGGAAGAAAGTTATGAAGAGGAGGGAAATGTTATCTTCAAATTGTTACATTCAGGATTATGTCTCTCAGTGTTAGGATTAGCACCAGATTAACAGCTGTTTTCATTTCAGCAGTTTAGACTGTGAATATTCTAATGTTTTATTTCTGTAAAGACTCATTTGGATTCTGGGTTACAGGTTTAAAAGGAAAGACCTGAAAAGTTGTGAAATCACTTTCCTTTCCATATTAATACACTGGAGGGTATAATGGAATTATTTTCAATGGGAATATATATATACAACTGATTCTTTTCCAGCTCTATAGAATTCAAAGGGGCTTTTTTATATGTCTGTTGAGGCTGATGAGGTTAGCTATTGATGGCAGAGTAAAAGTGACAGAATTAAGCAATGGCAAGAAAGTATTCTGCATATGCAGGAAGCTAACAGAGACTTAAATGTTTTATGAAGAGAAAATGTACAGATTAATACAAATGCATGGAGTAAAGTTGTTACATCACATTAATTTGTACAGTGTGATAAAGGTTACGTTAACATTTGCCATCTGGAAATCACAGTCCACCATGACTTTTTAGTTTCCAAAGGCTTGCTCAGCTGTACATTAAACTGTAGAAAATTTATATGGACCTCATGCTGTTTGCTCTAAGTGCATCAAAATATATGAAAAGAAATATGTTAAGAACCAAGGCTTTCTAATGCAGGTTTTGAGGGAGGCTATTTTTGTCATGGCACATTGCAATTTTTTGCGGGGCTCAAAAATTGTTATAGTGGTGTTTAAACTAAAAACAATGGTACCTGTTAAAAATGCATGTAGAATTTGCATTAAATGTGAAAGAATACAAACAATGTAATAAATGTGTACAGTATTAAAAGTGACAATACCAGTTTAAACAGCCTGTAATATTTTGATGTGAATCTCACCGTGGTCTTAGACCAGAAGTTGTATAAATGCCTAAGACATATCACTTACCTAACGCTGACCATCGCTATTCCATATTTTCTTGCTTTGGTTACTTTTTAATATTCTTAGTATCATGTCCAAAATGCTCAGGATGAAGGCTGATTCATGAAAAATATTAGGTAGCCAGACTGCAAGATTTTATAAGCTTAAGTTCAGTTTCCTGCATCTCTGTAATGGGTAGCTCTTAACAATAATGTTTATGGTACTATTGATATGGCCAGTAAGTTTTGAAAGCTGGTTGCCAAAGTGATTGCAGGCCAACATACTAATTTGTTACTTTCTTGGCAGCACATCTATATGTCTCAAGCGCTGCTGTCTGTCGTGCATAGATTAAAAACTTTCCAGGTGGCCCTCTGATTTCTGATGGCATAGTTAAGTGTCACCATGTCTTGGGACATGGGTCACTGAGCTTTCAGAGAAATGTGACACAAGTGTGGAATATTAGTTTCTAATGAGAAAACACTGGACCAGGATCAAGCTCACAACTGACTTAGAGGCCACTGCAGAATATATTTTATAAGGAGGCTAACTATTTGCTACAGAAGTGTGTGCAACATAATACACAAAAAAGGCAAGTATAACAAAAAGAAAACCAAAACTAAATGCTGCATGGCTGTCAAAAATTCCTGTGGGTCTGCTGCCCCATTAAAGCAGTCGTTCATGGAGGGAGTATAATAACGACTACATCATGTGTTCCAAAGTAATTTGGAAACCAGATGCTGTAAGTGAGGGGAAAACATGGAGACTCACCAATTGCAACATATATTATTATAAACTGCAGGCTGGTCTATAGCCAATTAGATGCCATCAGTGTGTGTGGCATTTTGCTGAGGAACCTAACAATAAATAAACCATTTTCTTAACTTGCCTTAATCAGAATTCCATTTTATTTTTATGTTTTCCTGGGGTGAGGCTTCTCAGAGATTTATTTTTCTACAAGACTGTAGCATAAGTTTACAGATGGTGAAATGTAATGTGGTAATGTCACCATTTCAACAGCACTACACACATATAATAAAATAATACATGCCAAGAAGACAATGTTTTCAAATTGAAGAAAGTGCAAACTTTTTTTTTATCCAAAGCCTGACAAGGAAGCGTCTGTTCCACAGAGGTAACAGGAAGTGTGTCTTTTATTTTGAAACTCACTCACAGAAATCAAGTCCAGTTCTCTGGGTATGCTTTGGGTGTGTTGCAGAGCTAAAAACCCTTACAATTAATGTGTGCTGTGGTTCCAGTGGTCAAGGGGATCCAGATAAACATGAGAAACCCACAATACATTTCTGAGAACAGGTATGTGCACAGATATCCAGGCAAATAACTGGCTTTACCAATTCACCCAATGATTCACAGCTGAGTGCTGGTGCTGTATGGAACAGGCTGCCACTATACGTTTAAAGTAATATAATTATTAGTCTTTGATTATAAACTGTTTTGGAGATGATGAAGGATGAAAACTGGTATGTAACTGTACACCAACCATTACCAGAAGATGCTCCAGTCCATTAAGCAAATGAAATGACAAAAAAAAAGAAGAAAGAAAGAAAGCACAATTTTTGCAAAGAATATGCAGAGTAAAGTGAAGTACAAGTGTAACAAAATCATGTTATGGCCACATAGCCCAAGCTGCAATAAAACAGTGTATAACAAAGAAATGTTATGAGAGAGTAAAGTTCAAAAATGAGAAACACAGCAGTAGTAGAAATTAGGAAACAGAGTCTGTAGGGAACTACAAGAACAGGGCTGGTATGAGGCATAAACAAAATGGTAGCCACTTGGATTGTCAACTTTGAGGGGAACATATTTCTGAATCCTCATGGTAGATCTGAAAGTAATACAAGTGCAGTAATGTTCTTGTGAGTGTCCTGTTAACTAGTAAATCCAGGAAGCTGCAAGGCAGATTTGAAAAGGCTTCCCCATGTAAAGGGAGAGAATAAAGATGTAGGTATGCACTGCAGAAAATGTCTAAAATACAAGAAAAAGTGTGAACTTAGACTATGTACACTATTCCAGTGGATGCAAACTATTCTTTCTTTGAAAGAATGGACAAGAAATGGAAACAAACCATAAAAGATAACAAAGCACTGTCACAAATTGATTTTATTTGCATTGTTTGTTTTGTACATTTGTTAATCATGTAAGTGAACTGGTTAAATACCCTTTTCACCCATGACCTGGGCCACAATAGCAAAGACCCAGTAAACATCATTAGAGATTACAATACATGAACTAGATGATAATACATAAAATAATTATCAGTTAGTAATTATTACTTCATAGAATACAATGATTAGCAAGAATTGCAAAGTAACATAACCATGCGAAAACGGCTGAAGAAAGGAGAGATGATAGTAGTTACTCTAATAAAGGAAGAAAAAAAAGGAAGAGGCAATCAGTCAGAATAAAACAGTAAAGTTTTTGAAAACTAGTTAGTAAACAGATACACTGAGAATTAGCAGGAAGCAAGTTAGGTGAAGTTTTGCATGAAATTAAAATGAGTGCTACTGAGATTAGAAGAAACAGTCAAAGTGACTCATTAACATGTGTCTCCAAAGAAGTCACATTTTGCTTCCTTTGTTAAAAGTGCCTTTACCTGTTCCTTGATGTCTGCAGTATTATTTTGTGTCCTTAGTTCATTAGGTGTATTATTCCAAGAGGTTAGTATAATTTTTGATGAGTCCCTTTCGGAACAGGTTAATATACATTTAAGTCTTAGTAAGAGGCTATTATCATGTAACAATATTTTAAAGGAGGTAATATCCTTCATTCAGTCATCTAAAGGTAAGCAAATTAGGAAGAAATTCAAGTCTCACAGTTACTGGCGGTCATTTTAATTTATGTATTCAGTTACAGAAATTATTTGAAGTTCTAAAATGGTCTGATAATAAAAGGGGAGAATAGCTTTACATTCTGTGAAAAAAATACCCTGTACTAAAATGCACTAAAATAGAGGGATTCAAGAAAAGCAATAGCTAATATGGGTAGTGCAAGAGTGAAATATATGAAGTACAACTTCTTACAACATGTCAGTTTAACAACATGCATGGAAAAAAACAGTAAAAGATGAATATACTCGCCCAATTTATCCTAGTTTTTCATTAGTTGCTCTTTCTTCTGATGCCAACAGCCAAATTATTGAAATAACAATATCAGAATTGAACACCATACCCATCCCTACAAATATAAATTCAGTAAAACAACTTGAGAATAGTTCAAAAATGCCTTTATTACCACTTGCACAGTCAACAGCAACCTTATTAAATAGATCTTGAACAAAAACTGTCTGTTGGTATCGGAAGAAAGAGTGACTAATGAAAAACTAGTACAAAAACCTATTGTTATATACAGAAAAGGAACTAACATGAAGAACGTTAGAAGCAATGAACAACAAAATAGTCCCCCACAAAAAAATCTTGTAACATGAACAAATGTAGACATTGTCCTTTTTGTAAATATATTCAAATTGGAACATCTTTCAAAATCAAGTCACAAACTATCAAAATAAAATGAGAATACAATTGTGAAACCAATGGTGTAGTCTACATGGCCTTTTGCAGATCTTGTCCTGGGTTTTACATAGGGAAGACCAAATGTAAACTAAAAGGACGCATATATGAACTCCCTTATGACATCAGAAAAATGAAGAAAACAAATGCACTTTACAAACATCTTAAAAATAACCTGGGACATGAATTCAAGTTCACTATATTATGGAAAAGTCAGCCCTAACATAACAGGAGGTTCTTGGTCACTGAACCTAGAAAATCAAGAACTGTACTCTCAGCTTAAATCCAATGGCAGTGCATGACCAGGACTGAATGATTATATTTCTATAGCCCCAGTACTTACACTAAAGGTTCTGATGAGATGAAAAAGTTTAAAGGTTGTGGATGTTTTAGGAAATTAAATTACTTATTTTTTGAATGGGAATTGTTGAAAGTTAAAAAGTAATTCAACATCAGCATTTCTCATAGACACTTGTAAAATCATTTTATTAATTTATGTCTAATTTTTATTTATTTCCTACACATTTTTGCAGATATTTTATTTTATTCATTTATTATTTTCACTATTTATTCACTAGTTATGTTTATATATATTTGAATAAATTAACAAGAAAAGAAGCAGCACTTCCTGAAGGCACTACATTCAAACACGAAACTGAGCATGTGATTGGATCACAGAGGAGGCTTGGCAAACATATGACCATCACTTCCTTATTTAAAGAATTGTTTGTGTATTGTGCTTTATCTGAAGAAGTTAATACTTCATTAACGAAAGCGCTCATCCAAAATTAAAAACTGAGATGTGATGTATTCCCTGTCTAGCGTGTTTTTCTTAATGTTCAGTTATAAAAAGATTTGGGATCACAGTTTTGGAGTATTTATCAAAAACCTGGACACACTTACAGGGTTGCTTTCAGAATCAGATCTGTTTGGAGAAAACTTCCCACTAGAGGTATTGTCAGGAAAGAAATGTGATTTTTTAAGTGGCTCATTAACCAGTGTAATGATTGCAAGCCACTGGTTAAAAAAAATGATACTTAAAATGAAAGAATGGCTGAAAAGAATGGTGACCACATTAATAGTGAAGCAGATAGTGGGCCTTTTCACATAACTGTCCAAGCTAGTAACTGGAAAAGTGTAAAAGACTGAAGATTTATTAACTATACTAAACCATTCAGGGGATGCACAGAAATTAGTTTTCATTGACTTGATTTCTCCCGCTCAGACATGGACAAAAGTAAGACGATGAAAAAGGAGCTAGAAGAAAATAAGATACGTTAATGATATTTAGAAACAAACATTAGGGAATAAATAATTAACAAAACAAAGGTGTAGATAGTAAAGTCAAATAGCAAGGCAGAAAGGAGTATAATTTAAATTTGCATGTGCTTCTTTCTGTTTAGAATAAATAATGGTCCTACTTTTGTTTTATGCCAGAGATTTAGAATTCAAGCTTGACTTGTTTTTTTTTTTTTATTTTCATTTCTTCACTCATAATGAATGTATAAATAGAAATTTAAAAGGAAAGCATGCATTATATATGTATACATTTCACAAAAGTGAGAAAAGGTGAGAAGCTACCGTTAGCAGTTACATTAGCCGATAAAGCTGGATTTAATCTATGGCCTAAAACAGGAAAAGAAGCAGGAGAAGAATACCTGACATGCAGTGACATGTTGTGTAGTACACAAATGCTCATGAGTCAGCAACTTGCAGGCATATTGCTATTCATAGTTCCAATTAGATCTACAGAGCAGTGAGAAAAACTACACCAAAATAGATAGAGGTAAATGACTGTATAATTGTATGCAAATCAAGGAAGGCAGTCAAATTATTTATTTATTTCAAAGCCCCTCACTGACCCTATTTAAGCATAACTTGGATGATTGGATGGGAAACCACAAATTCACAGTGGGAGTTTCACCTGTGTCCCTCTTGGACAGGGGCAGTAGTTGTTGACTTTGTTCCAGTTAATATCCTGATATTCTTGGGAACATGGGTTGTACTTGGCTAAACTTGTAAAGGCCCTAGGGCTATTAACCTAGTAACCTTCATTGATCCTGTCATAACCAGGTAAGTAGACTGTTGCCAGACCCTTTACAGCCATGACCCAGGCCAAGTGGCACAAAAACAGTTAAAAAGTACAGTGTCATGAAAACCAATACAGGTAGCTTCATTCAAGAGATAGTCCTTTAAATTTGGTCTTGAATTTTTTAACTGAGTGAGGCTTTCTTATATCTGAAAGTAACTGATTCCATTTAGAAGGTATAAGGTTAGAAAAGGCCCTCTCTCCTTCAGATGTACCACAGTTAGGTCTGACGACTGTCAGTGCCTCCTTGAGATTATCCCAAAGTGAGTAATTATGCTCTCTGATTTAAAATTTAGATCTTAAAGGTGACCAGTAACCCTGCTTTAGGACTTTGAACAAAAGCAAGCTGAATGAAAACATGGCTCTGTAATTCATTGACAGCCTGTTGAACCCAGCTAGGAGGTTGCAGTGATGCATAGACAGATCTGTAAGCAAAACAAACCTGCATGTTTTGTTTTCTCCTATCTACAGTTTATGGGCATTACAGCAGGAATGTGTGGTGAAAAAAGGGAGCCCAAACTCCAGTTTTTCTAGGCGTACATTCCTAGCCAAGGAAAACCAAGAGGCAGGAGACAGCAAATATGCAATTCTGTAAGACAGTTTAAGTTGTCCAGGTGTTCTATTTATTACCATACCTGTGTGCATCATGTACCACTAGCAAGAATGAAAACACCACAGACAGTGCATCATGTACCACCAGCAAGAATGAAAACACCACAGACAGTGCATCATGTACCACCAGCAAGAACAATAACAGCACAGGCAGTGCATCATGTACCACCAGCTAGAATGAAAACAGCACAGATAGTGCATCATGTACCACCAGCAAGAATGAAAACACCACAGACAGTGCATCATGTACCACCAGCAAGAACAATAACAGCACAGGCAGTGCATCATGTACCACCAGCAAGAATGAAAACAGCACAGACAGTGCATCATGTACCACCAGCTAGAATGAAAACAGCACAGACAGAATGAAAACAGCACAGACAATGCATCATATACCACCAGCAAGAACAATAACAGCACAGATAGTGCATCATGTACTACCAGCAAGCATGAAAACAGCACAGACAGTGCATCATGTACCACCAGCAAGAACAATAACAGCACAGACAGTGCATCATGTACCACCAGCAAGCATGAAAACAGCACAGACAGTGCATCATGTACCACCAGCAAGCATGAAAACAGCACAGACAGTGCATCATGTACCACCAGCAAGCATGAAAACAGCACAGACAGTGCATCATGTACCACCAGCAAGAATGAAAACAGTAGAGGCAGTGCATCATATACCACCAGCAGACCAACCAGTAGCTGACAGACTGTTTTTATGTGGACAAATATATTATACCAATATGGTTTTATATGTGACTCTCACAAACAGGATTGAAAAGAATGGCTGGACTTCCTTTACCAGTGGACATCAAGCTAAGTAAGCTGTTACTATGATAACTGTGGGGACCTTTTGGATACAAACAGAGAGCACACTGGGTGTACTACAGGCCTGTGGAATACTCAGTACATGTCTCAATACACTACTTGTACATGTGGATGAACACATCAGTTTTCACATCACACCAGGGGTGAAAGCCACAACTGTGTGATGGATATCACCCAACTCACCGTACTGGGTATTATAGATTGCACACTTGTGACAGCAATAGCCTCACCCATTGAATGTTCACACCAGTATGCCAGTGGGAATAACTACCACTCTGCAGACTACCTGGTGGGATGTAACATGGAGGGGTCGATAACCAATGTGTCTGCACAGCACCCTGGCATTGGCACACAAGTGACCTACACCACTGCTTCCTGTATAACAACATTCCACAGGGTCACCTATTTGGTAAGTCTAAGCACTGTAGTAATCTTATACTGACATACAGAGTGTCTGATCCTCCCCCTAACTAGTATGTTTCAAGTGATGCAGGATATCCACTGGAGCCTCAGTTGATGAAGCCTGTTTGGAGTCCACACAACATTGCTGAACAGCACTCCAATACCACCAACATGCAAATGAGAAACATGTGTTCTGCATGCTGAAAGCCCAGCTCCACTGTCTAGATACCACTGGAAGGCACTTCAGTGTCCCCTGCGATAGCCAACAATCTGTTTGTAGTATGCTACATATTACATGATGTGATCTGAAGAGGAATGTGGCCCACCTATCCATTCCAGGAATCTTTTGATCCAGTACCATAACCGTTGTCACAGCCACCATGTCAATATTATCCACTGGTGACAGTGAGCTAGATATACAGGGATCAGTATCCACAGCCTCCTAGACAGTAACAAACTCAAAATACTGCAGCACAGGTAAAGCAGCAATGTCCAGATCAGATCTGTGTGCACAGTGATAGTTTAGTGTCACACCAAACATGATGCACGCAGTGATACATAAAGACCACTCTGAGACATGCATTGTCAAGAAACATTGTACATCAGACATCTCCACCCACAAATATCATATAGGGGAGAGTGGAGGGGGTCACAGTCATCATTATGTGCACAGGTGACAGAGGATACACTGACATGCGGCTTTCAACAGATCTTGGGTTGGAAAGCATGTCACTATGGACAGACATGGGAGGTCTTCTGAGGAGGGGTACTCAGAGTCAATGATTCTGCTCATGAGGTGGCTACCCCTAGAGGATGGCAGTCACTGCCATCAACAGAGTGTGATATCCTAGTGTCATAGGTGCAAACCACCCACCCTCTTATGGTTTTTCAACATGACCATCTCATGTATATAACTTGCGCCTGACCAAGGACAGCACTGCTGGACAGGACAGGGGTGGAAGTTGGTACGTCAGCAGCATGTGCCACTGCAGACATCTTGAACCCTGTCAAGCCATCGTCTCTGGATTCCCCTGGCCTCATAGAGATGTTTGCACTGCTGGGCAACATATTCACAAATGCCATGCAACATAACAATCATCTCATGTCGGTCTAGTCTGAGAAACTGCAGACTGTGCCCAGATAACAGTCCTGCATGTCTGCTAGTTGATCCCTAGCACCGTCTGTTCATCATGGCCTGGTTGTGAGATGTGCCAGCACCATAAACTACTGCCAGACTTTTGTACACCCACATCAGATGCACTGAGCTGCTCAGTTACTGCAGCTACACAGGATGCAGTGCTGTTGCTCTCCATCACAGGGGACCTCCTAGTGGATATGGCAAGCACTAAAGTTGTATAGCCTCTAGCTGAAGCTGTAGCTCAAGTCATACCTTTTCTGTTGAAAGAGGAGAAAGACCCACCAAGATGGAGGCAGACAGTGCCACTGTGTCATCTTCTTGTGACTTCATATGTGCCTGGGCATCATCATCAGACAATGAGCAGGTCATGATGTCAGCCTATTGTCTTGCCCTGACCTCTAAAAGTGTCACCATTCAGTGATCAGGGTTTGAATGTATAATGCAAGACATGTCAGAATAAATAAGAACACCCATGCCAAATGTGAGGCCCTGTGGTCTGCAGGAAAACAGTGGTCATTCAAATTCAGACATACATCAGTCATATATCTCAGCTGCCATTCATCTGAGTTTGTTCTCCTAACCTACTCATGGGAAACATACGCACTGATATCTTTTGTCTGCCTAAAGTCTTGATGAGCACAGGTGCTGTATAAGCATTTTGTATGTGTTACTATCCTGATGCATTGCCTATCAAGATATGCAGGGCTTTGGGGCAATTGTGTCCACTCCTCCAGGTATGATGCCTGTGCATTCATCTCCATGAGCCTTATTTGGTTCACTGTCAAAGAATGATGTAGTTTTACCTTAGACATAGCACAAGCAGAGCCCTTTCATTCCCAAGGTACACACCTGTAACTGATGCTTCACTAGATAGCTGCATTCATTCTATCATAGAACATGTGGCATGTTACCTGACATAAGGGATACAAGGTACGTGATCCCAGTCACTGGGTCAGCTAGAGTATTCCCATCATGGTCATGACTAGCTGCAATTATGATAATGGCAAGATAATTCTTAAGGATTATAATTTGACTGCTTGTCACATATTTGTTAGTACTTGCTTTCTATATTAAATATGGTAAATAAGATCAACGTAACACATCATAGATAAGATGAAGGACTACTAGATGTGCATAGCCAGTGACAGGGTTATAGAAAGTGTTTGCACTGATTAGGCATTAACCACATAGGTTAGAAATACAGCAAATAAACTTTAAGCTGTTAGCTATCAATATGACTAGATAAGCAGAACAGACATGAAAGATAAGACCTATCCTATTGTAGCTTGGCTAAAAGCGATTAGCGACCAATACAAGTAGATATGCAGAACAAGTAGGAAATATTAGACTTTGCCTATTGTGGTTTAGCTAAATATCCTATGGCATACACTTATGACCTCAGCTAGAGTGAATTAGCAAATTAACTATGTGCTCAAGCATAAATATAGCACATCATGTAAACTGGAGTTAGATGTGTTGAAGCTCATCTAAGGGTGAAAACGTTCATCTTTTTGATAGCTTTTATTTTTCAATAAAGCATATCAATTAATAAACAAAAGTGCTTAATTATTTTAAAGCCTCCGCTAAGCTTGTCTACAGTTCATGGTTCTTGTGTTTCAGCCAGCAACTTTCTCATAATGTACCATTTTCCCTATGGTTTAATGTTTTCCCTTATGAGTGGGAGATGTCTTATCCCCTAAGGCTAAGAAATGTTTGCACCTCACTACAAGGGTGTGTGTGTGTGTGTGTGTGTGCGCGCGCACACACACACACACACACACACACACACACACACACACACACACACACACACACACACACAGTATATAGTTGCATTGCAAGGGCAAAAGGCACACCTGAGAAATATACCTTATCTCACAAATATAAACACACTCCCCAAAGTTGTATCCTCTTTAGCAGTTGTAGCACTGATGCCAGGAACTTGCTTCAAGTTGTTCATTTTGCACAGTTCCTAAGCTGTCCATAGATGTTATTAAATAATGGACAGTAATATGCTGACTTACTTTCACTACAGAATCTAAAGAAAATAATACTCTCACTCCAGAAAAAGTATGAATAATAAAAGTTTACTTAAAATATCATTAAATTTAAGTTGTACCAACAGACAAAGACACATATACCAGTATGATGTAAGACAAAAATGTTACTACTTGATCAAATGACAAAACACAGAAGAAAACAGCTTCCCTACAAGTGGTTGAGCGCAAGCTGGATAAGGACACAATTCAGTCACAGATGGATGAGTTGTACCTTGATGATCACAGTTTTTCATTGAAAGCAATTGCCAGTGTTAGCTTTTATTGCAGTGCTGGAAATAATTCACATTTTTTAAATATTTTTTTTATTTTTACATTTGTTAACCGGGTTAGTCTGACTGGGCCCAGAGAGCCCTTTTTCAGTGGAGACCACAGGAGAAAAGCTCCAGGGAAGTAATTAATAAATAAGAAAAACCTAACAATTCAAGTTGTAAGATACTTAAGCAATAACCCATGCCTGGGTGTGGGTAATGCTGAATTTACCCACGGTTAGGGTGGTTTGGTCACGAGGACGAAGCCCGATTGGCCAAACAAAGACAACAGTGGGTAAATCCAGCATTACCCACACCCAGAAGTGGGTTATTGCTATTATACAGTGACATTATTTTAGAAAAAAAATACTTACTTTTCTTAAATAATGACATTGTATAATGCCTCCGTGCTACCCTTCCGCAGCTGTTTGGTATTCTGCGGCAGTTCTGATGTACTGGGCACGCGTATGCTTACGCAGTACATTAGAGCTGTGTGTGGAAGCAACGGAGAAAGGAAGATCTCCATTGCTTTTTAAAATTGTCTCACTATGTTAAAAGAGTTGAACATTGTGAGGTAGCTTTAAATAAAGCAACGGATATCTTCCTTTCTCCATTGCTTTTTTTTTTAAGCTATCTCGCTATGTTAAACCCGTTTAGCACAGCGAGATTACAGCAACAGAGCTCTTCCATTCTCCGTTGCTGTCTAAAAAAAAAAGACTTACACTAATGGAAAAAGTCCGGGTGACCGGACTTTTTTCCATTAGTATAAGTCTGATTTACAATGGGCACGTTGTTCAGTCAGCATGCACGTTTTGGAATATTGATGGGGGGTCATTGTATAATTAACAGTACAAAACAGAGAGAAATATACAATATGAATATATTCAAGGCAAAAGCACAGTATTTTGAAAATGCAGTTACAATATGTTTGCGAAATTTGGTTAGCATCATGTTATTTACAAGGAATGTAGCAATGCCTAAAATAATAACATCATGGCATAGTACAACAAAGATGCACTTAATAACATAGGTACTAACTGCAGAGAGAGTAATATATGTAGACAGTATAGGTAGATACCAGGCAGATATGTTAATTGAGAGAAGAAGAAAAATCCATTAGGTAATTTCTTAACAAGTACATATCCATGCATGTTGGAGATTAACTGTTAGCTGCTTTTTGAATTCGCCACTTTTGGTAGTGGAGTGAAGGGACAATGGAAGTTTGTTTCATGAGTATGCAATTGAATGACTGTAAAATATTTTTCCAATATTTTTACTTGGCTTAGTCACCTGCAGTAGGTATTGTATGCTTCTGAGGCCACGATTGGGTGTGTAGGGTGTAATTATAGATGTAAGGACAGGGCAGGAGTTGTGGCTATTTAGGATGCTGTGTGCAATTTGTAGTGATATTTGAAGGGGTGCTCAGGCCATCTTAAGCTTTTCAGGGATATACAATGATGGTATTTGTAGCTATTATTGGCTGTGAATCTTGTTATCTTGTTATAGGTGGTTTCTAGTTTGGTTAAGAGATTATTTTTGAGGTTAATAAGTATGGGAGCAGCATACAGCAGGGATAGTAGAATAAATGTTTGAGCCAGTATAGGTCTAGATGTGTTAGATATATATTTGTTGTTGTGGTATAGAAGACCTAGTTTTTGATTGGACTTTCTGATACAGTTTAAGATATGTAGGTAGAATTTTAATTGGTCTATAGTAATAGGTTCATAGGTCCATAGGTTGGTACTAGGCTATCAGCCCTAGGGCCTATACAAGCCTAGCCATAACAATTTCCTGGCTATTTCTTCCCACACTATACTTCCCTGGACCCCTGTCTAGCAGGGCGACTGACATGATCCCCAGGATGAATTTCCTTTCTCCCATCCAATCTTCAAGGTTCCTTTTGAAGAGGGTCAAAGAGGCACTCTGCTTGACATGTATGGGCAATCTATTCCAGAGTCTGGGGAGTCTCTGGATCAGGAACCTATCCGTCCAGCATGTTTTGTTTATTGTGATGACAAGGTTTAGATCCCTGGAGCATGTGGCTCTGAGGGATTGGGATTTCTTTAAGTGTAGCATGTCCAATAGCTCTGGGTTTGACATGGCCTTGTATGTTAAGCAGAGATCGCCTCTGAGTAGACGATATGCAACAGAGTATAGCTGGAGTTTTTAAGGTGGTCAGCGTAGGGCATCTGCTTTAGGCCTGTGATTCTTTTAGTGAGGTATTTCTGCGGTCTTTCCAGTTGTTGCAAATGTCTTGAGAGGTACATACCAAACAGGGCATTGTATTCTATAATGGGTCTAATAAGGGATGAGTACAGTGGGACAATGACCTCCTTTTTTCTGGATGAAAAGCCCTTAGTGATGAGGTGTGCCACATAAAAGGATTTCCTGACTGTTGTGGCGATATGGTTATCGAAGGTGAGACCACTGTCCACCTGTGTCCTTAAGTGTCTTATCACACTTTCAGTATTTAGTGTACTGCTACCTATATGGTAATTCACGGGTAGATGTTTTTTCCCAAAGGGGATAACTATACATTTCTTGGCATTGAGCTTGAGCCCATGGCTCTGGCACCAATCATTTGTTTCTGTAAGGCCCTTTTGTAGAGTATCCACATCATTTGGGGATTTAGTAATGGCTCCCAGTTTGCAGTCATCTGCAAACTTTGTTAGCCAGAGTCCCTTAGTGTTGGCCTGTACCTCAGAGAAGTAGATGCCAAATAAGAGCGGTCCCAGGACTGAACCCTGAGGTACTCCACTTGTCACTTGTCTGGGGCTGGATTTGGAGTCGGCTACTTTTACAGTGTGGGTTATTTCAGTAAGTCAGTTAGCAACCCATTTGGTGACGTAGGGACTAATGCCCAGCTTAGTAAGTTTATCTATGATTCCAGAGTGGGGGATGGTGTCAAAAGCCTTGGCAAGGTCTAGATAGGCTGTGTGGACCACCTTACCCTTGTCCATGGTTCTGGAGACTGATTCGAAGAAGTCAATCAGGTTCAGGAGACAAGATCGGCCCTTCACGAACCCAAACTGGTTGAGGTCCAGTGTTTGAAGGTTGTCAATGTCTCTGTTTATAAATTCCATGATAATGCGCTCCATGGCCTTGCAGACAAGGCTCGTCAGACTGATGGGACGGTAGTTTCCGGGATCCAAGGTGGATCCCCCCTTGTGGAATGGGATAACTGTAGCACTGCACCACTCAGTGGGCACAAAACCTGAGGTGAGGCTATGACTAAACATGACACTTAGGTGAGGTGCCAGTTCATATTGTAGTTCATGTAGTACACAGCCCGGGATGTCATCTGGTCCAATGGATGCTGTATTCTTAGCTTTGGAGAGTGCTTTTTATACCTGTGTGGCCGTTATTATCGGAATTTGGCAATTTTCCGGTATTGAGATGGGCCATTTAGGAGGTGAGAGGGGGGTGAAGTTGGCACTGAATCGATCTGCCAGGATATTGGCAATATCCTTGTGATCAGTATATTTAATGCCATTCTGTTTAAGCTCAGAGCAGATCTGAGCATTGCCATTTAGATTCTTGACATAGTTATAGAATGCTTTGTGGTTGTCTTTGGAATCTTTGGCAATTTTATTTTCGTAACTAGCTTTGGAGAATTTTATGAGGGGTCTCAGTATCTTACTGAGGCTGGTAAGGGAGTTTTTTGCATCCTGGGATTTTCCTCTTTTCTGCAACAGTTTCTTCCTTTTGTTGTAAAGTTTGTTTATGGCAGGGGACCATCAGATTGGCTTCCTTTTTTTGGATGAGAGCGTCTTTTTTCTATTTGGGATGGCACGGTTCATGCATGAGTGGATGTGCTCGTACAGTGCCTTAGTGTAGGATTCAGCAGTCGAACTTTCAGTTCCCATCTGCATGGGTGTCATGAAGTTTGTCACTTCTGACTTGAGTAGCATGAAGTTGGCTTTGGTGAAGTTTTTTATGGAGGTTTTCTTACTGGGGGGTGGGATGTGGATGTTAAGGATGATTAGATTATGGTCAGACCTGACTAACGAGGGGGTAACCATAGCTGTGGAGCATCAATTTCCCATGTTGGTAATGCCAATCAATTTGGTGTTTGAGCTGATGGTGATAATTTTTAATAATAAATGACATTTTATGTGTAGAGCAGATTTTAGAGTTGCATATATGAATTCTGTTGTAAAACGAAATATCACCAGTTATATGTCAAGGTTGCAAGTGGAACTACACTTTTTAATTGTAAAATTAATAATTGAATAATTGGTTGTTGATTGAATTTATTGGTTTGGTAAAGGCAGTATAAAAGAACCCACCAAACTATGTAATAATTGTCTTGAAAAAGCCTGGGAGTGCCTGAGTGAAAGCGCTTGACATACGACATACTGGATGTGCTTGGTGTTTTTAACGCTTTTTTGGTGGAGCTTTTAAAAATAAAACAAACTACTTTTCAGCACTTGGTTCGTAATCCTTGCATCCTGATTTTTTTTGGATTACCAGTTGGTGTTTTGGCGAGGTTCTTCGTTTTTGTGATAATTGTATATATTATCTAAGGATGAGATGATGAAGTTCTCTTTAGCTGGACTGAGGTTTTTGGAAGGAAAAGGAGAAGCTTGGTCTTTTTGGGGTTGAGAAGCAGGTTGTTTTCAGTTAGCCATTGTTCTACTAGATGCAGAGTTTGCTGAATGACAGTGTGGAGATTTTGTATATTGTTGGAGGTGTTAATAATTGTGGAATTGTCTGCGTACTGTATTAAGGCAGAGTGGGGTGGGAGGCATGCAGGTTATTTGTAAATATATTAAAAAGTAGGGGGCCCAGGATAGAACTCTGGAGAACCCCGGTTTTAACAAGATGGAAAGGGAAGAAGGATGTTTGCCATCTGATGGACTAAGATCTGTTTGAGAGGTAGCTGTTAAACCAGGAGGTAGTGGAGGTAGAGAGTTGTAGGTTGGAAAGTTTGTTTAGGAGGATGGGATGAGAAACAGTATCAAATGCTTTGGATAGGTCAAGGAATAGAGCTGATGCACGTTTATTGTTATCTCTGGCTTGGGCAATGTTGTGTGTGAAAGATAAGAGGGCAGTGGTAGTACTCTGCGAGGGATGGAAACTGTGCTGTGTGGGTGTAATTAGGTTTGCCTGGAAGAGGTGCTTTAGTATTTGTCCATGTATACATTTTTCCAGTATCTTGGATAAGGGGGATAATAAAGCAAAAGGCCTGTAATTTGAGGGTTCTGTAGACTTTCCTCCCTTCTGGAGGGGTATTATGAAGAATTTCTTTCCAGATATCGGGTACTGTATTTTCTTGGATGAATCTACTGATAAGTATAGATACAGGGTATGCGACGGATTCAGCTGCATGTTTGAGAAATAATGGAGGGAGTTTGTTGGCTGATGGGAACAGAATTTGAGTTTGTTAAAAAGTGATCTGATGAGGGAAGTTGCTACAGGTGCTAGGGAGAACGATAGAAGGGATTAGGTGGGAGGTGGAGACTTTATATCAAAAGTTTCTGGTTTAGTAAGCTTTTCTATTGTTTTGATGAAAAAGTTGTTAAATAGGCTTGCAGTTTCATTAGAAGGTTTGTTAGGGAAGAGGTTTGGTGAAGAAGAGTTCCCTGGAGATAGTAGTTTGTTTGCTGAGTGCCAGAATTTCTTCAAGTTGGAATGTGGGCTGCTCAGAGATTTTTGATAACATTTTTTTTGTCTAGTAGGATCTGCTTTTTTGTTTGGTTGTGAAGCTGTTTATATAAGTTCAGGTGGAAAGTTGAGTTGTTATTTTTTTTCCATGCCCTCCAGGCACTGTCTCTCTTGTTCATAAGTGATCGAGATGCCTGGTTTAGCCATGGTGCATAATTACATTTTAGCCTAATTTTTCTACTGGGAGCCAGGGTGTTAAGGGTTTCTAGGAATAAATTGTTGAAGCTCTGGACAGCCTCATCAAGAGGTAATGTGTGCAGGAATGACCAGTTTACAGCGGACAGTAATTCGTTTAGGGTGACAGGGTTGTAGTTTTTAAGGTTACGAGACTCCTTGTATTGGTGGCTCTTGTTAAGAATGAGAGAGTGTCTTACTACTGACATGAGGAGGTGGTCACTAAGGGAGCTAGGTAGGGCGGAAGGGTTATGATAGCAATGGGGGTTGGATACTAATATCCAGTCGATAACCAAGCCATTCTGACAATTTTTTTGCTGGTGTTTGGGTGAGGTGATCAGCTGGGTAAAGCCTTAAAGGTTTATAGAGTAACTAGAGGATGCAGTATTAACAAGGTTCCAGTCAATATTTATATCCCCGAGGATGATGGTTTCATAGGGAATGGATACAGAAATCCAAGAAAGAGACTGCTCGAGTATGGGAATGTTTTTACCTGGGGGTATGTAGATTGCTGCAAAGACAAGTTTTTTTGTGACAATTTAGGTTACAGGTTGCTATAAGTATTTCAGCAGGGCTGACATCAGGGATAGCTATTGTGAGGGGGGAGAGAGAGAGAGAGAGATGGTCAGAGTAGAGTATAACTACTCCTCCACCCTTTTTTTTTACTTCTATCCAGTCGAACAATATTATAACAAGGGGGGAGAATTTTGCAGTTTGTAATATGAGGTTTTAGCCATGTCTCAGATAGAACAAGTGTATCTGGGTTATATTGAGAAATTCAGGTGTGAAGGAGGGTACTTTTACTGACAATGCTTTGTATATTCATTGAAAAAAAGATAGATTTTTGGAAGCTTGTGATCATAATGAGTTATTTGTAAGGCAATTGTAAAGAGGGGGTGCTGTATAAGGGTTCCTATCACATCATCGAACTTTTACAAGTTCAAACCACATATGGTCGAGATCATATTTTCGAATTTGTAGAAGTTCGAGTGTGTGAATGAAAATCTCCATAGGCGGAAGTTTCCATTCACTTCAATGTGGTGCGATCTCAGAGTTGGTATATTTAAGTAGTGGCGGGTGTGGGAGATGCAGGGGGCTTACCTCCCTGCTTACAACAGTTTATTTTGTTGTCCGTTGCGGGTTTTTTGTTTTTTTTTTGGTAGTCAAAGTTATGTAACTTCGAACATAATGGTTCGACAATTAGGTGTTCAAAGTTACGTAACTTCGACTATGTGATATAGACCCACTGTATAAGTATGGTTAGATTGCTGTTGGCAAGGGCCTTGGTTGGGGTGAATATTACCAGATAAGAGTAGTATTGTGCTTTGAAGTATTTGGTATAATTATCTCTTTTCTTCATGATTGTGCAATTGTGGAATTAGTATATATAAGTAAGGGCATGTGTGATAAACAACCCCACAAGCAGAGGTATTGGAGGGTTATTGCTCTTACAGAAAAAGGCATGTTATTACTGTTTTATATATAGACAAAGATACTACTGGTTGTGTTTGTCCAACTGTAGCTTTGTTTGGAGGTAAATAGATAATTTCATAGTGGAAACGAAGAAAATGCAGCTGCACTGATTGCTTCTTAGCATCCAGTCCAAAGTTCAGTAGCTAACATTAATACTTTTCAGTTTGTTTCCAATCCTGTTTGCAATGCTATTTAATCCCTTTCTTCATGTTGAATAAAAGGGAATTGTTACCACTCTTCCATAACAGTCTGATCTCTACAAGGACTTGTGTACATACTGTCTGACCTTAATTCTACTTAGTGTTCCTTAATTTTCTCCCTCTGAAAATAAATCAGCAATTCCAACTCCAGGACAGCTGCTGCAGTCAGCATTTTACGTTCCATAATAATACAGGTCTAAGTATATACTAAACACAAATATCACTTCAGCTTCAGATATGCATTTATCAAAATGCAATTGTGAAGATGAAGAAATAAAGATGGTCCAGTCACTGCTTGAATATATGTAGATAAGACAATGGCATTTAAAACTGTTAGCCATAATATTTTTCTTAGGAAACTGAACAAGTGGTTGCAAAGCAACCCGCAGAATAAAGCGATCCAAGTCCACACTAACAACCTCTTATTGTTGCTTGGCACCCTAAATACTGGTTCATTTCTGGATCCCATTCTGCTTTTGTTATTTATTAATGACATTACAGATGGCCTTCCATCCCTTGATGCCTTACTTCTAGTACAAGCCAGTAAATATCCCTTTGATCTCCAGAACAAACTACAACAGTGTTTCTCTAAGCTATGCAAGGGGATGATTGTAATCACTTTCTAATTAACCACAAATAACTAACATAATCTGACTTACATCCCCTCAAAAACACCCTCATCCACCTTTTATTAACATCACTGATAACCACAAACAATATGAGGGGACCCTTATTTCTGAAAACAAATACTTAGGACTTGACTTTTATCTTTCTCTAACTTTTCAAATCATACAGACAAAATAACTTAACACTGTACTATCTCAATATAATCTCTGCTGTAGAATCTCACATTTTCTTCCCTTTAACCCACTTTCCATAGCCATAAATGTTCTTCTCCATAAGCTGAAATACAGTGTTCCTCTTATTTCCTTTTACTCAGCACAAATTTCCCAAAAGAGAAAATAAACATTTCAGATTTGCCCTCCTTGGTGACAACAGTCTCACTATAATAACTTCCTGCATTAAAAGGACAACTTATCTCCTAGGTACTGTTATTCACAAAGTGCTAAACAGTTGCTGTTGTACACTTCTGAGATAGAAACTACCCATTCATTATCAGGTTTACTCCCTAAGAAGTACCCAGGAAAAAAACTATCACATTAAGTAGACCTCCATATAAAATGGCTACTGGAGAATGTGGTTCTCCCGACTAGGCCCAGCATGATAGAACAGACTCTCACCAAAATTGAGAGGTGTGGAATCTCTCACTGAGTTTAAAAAGGCCTTCTTTAAGCACGTGCAGGGACAGTGATCAATCTCATCATTTGATATCAAGCAGCAGGCTACCTCCAGCAAGACAGTCACTGGGAAATGTTGAATGCTAACAGCAGGCTACCTCCAGCAAGACAGTCACTGTGAAATGTTGAATGCTAACAGCAGGCTACCTCCAGCAACACAGTCACTGTGAAATGCTGAATGCTAACAGCAGGCAGCCTCCAGCAAGACAGTCACTGTGAAATGTTAAATACTAACAGCAGGCTACCTCCAGCAACACAGTCACTGTGAAATGTTGAATGCTAACAGCAGGCTACGTCCAGCAACACAGTCACTGTGAAATGTTGAATGCTAATAGCAGGCTACCTCCAGCAAGACAGTCACTGTGAAATGTTGAATGCTAACAGCAGGCTACCTCCAGCAACACAGTCACTGTGAAATGTTGAATGCTAATAGCAGGCTACATCCAGCAAGACAGTCACTGTGAAATGTTAAATGCTAACAGCATACTATCTCCAGCAAGATAGACACTGTGAAATGTTGAATGGTAACAGCAGGTTACCTCCAGCAAGACAGTCACTGTGAAATGTTGAATGCTAACAGCATGCTACCTCCAGCAAGGCAGTCACTGTCAAATGTTGAATGCTAACAGCGGGCTACCTCCAGCAAGCCAGTCACTGTGAAATGTTGAATGCTAACAGCGGGCTACCTCCAGCAAGACAGTCACTGTGAAATGTTGAATGGCAACAGCAGGCTATCTCCAGTAAGACAGTCACTGTGAAATGTTGAATGCTAACAGCAGGCCACCTGCAGCAAGCCAGTCACTGTGAAATGTTGAATGCTAACAGCAGGCTACCTGCAGCAAGACAGTCACTGTGAAATGTTGAATGCTAACAGCAGGCTACCTCCAGCAAGACAGTCACTGTGAAATGTTGAATGCTAACAGCAGGCTACCTCCAGCAAGACAGCCACTGTGAAATGTTGAATGCTAACAGCAGGCTACCTCCAGCAAGACAGTCACTGTGAAATGTTGAATGCTAACAGCAGGCTACCTCCAGCAAGACAGTCACTGTGAAATGTTGAATGCTAACAGCAGGCTACCTCTAGCAAGACAGTCACTGTGAAATGTTGAATGCTAACAGCAGGCTACCTCCAGCAAGACAGTCACTGTGAAATGTTGAATGCTAACAGCAGGCTACCTCCAGCAAGACAGTCACTGTGAAATGTTGAATGCTAACAGCATGCTACCTCCAGCAAGGCAGTCACTGTGAAATGTTGAATGCTAACAGCGGGCTACCTCCAGCAAGACAGTCACTGTGAAATGTTGAATGCTAACAGCATACTACCTCCAGCAAGATAGACACTGTAAAATGTTGAATGCTAACAGCAGGCTACCTCCAGTAAGACAGTCACTGTGAAATGCTGAATGCTAATAGCATGCTACCTCCAGCAAGACAGTCACTGTGAAATGTTGAATGCTAACAGCAGGCTACCTTCAGCAAGACAGTCACTGTGAAATGTTGAATGCTAACATCAGGCTACCTCCAGCAAGGCAGTCACTGTGAAATGTTTAATGCTAACAGCATGCTATCTCCAGCAAGACAGTCACTGTGAAATGTTGAATGCTAGCAGCAGGCTACCTCCAGCAAGACAGTCACTGTGAAATGTTGAATGCTAACAGCAGGCTACCTCCAGCAAGACAGTCACTGTGAAATGTTGAATGCTAACAGCAGGCTATCTCCAGCAAGACAGTCACTGTGAAATTTTACATGCTAACAGCAGGCTGCCTCCAGCAATACAGTCTTTGTGACATGTTGAATGCTAACAGCAGGCTACCTCCAGCAAGACGGTCACTGTGAAATGTTGAATGCTAACAGCATGCTATCTCCAGCAAGACAGTCACTGTGAAATGTTGAATGCTAGCAGCAGGCTACCTCCAGCAAGACAGTCACTGTGAAATGTTGAATGCTAACAGCATGCTACCTCCAGCAAGGCAGTCACTGTGAAATGTTGAATGCTAACAGCGGGCTACCTCCAGCAACACAGTCACTGTGAAATGTTGAATGCTAACAGCAGGCTACCTCCAGCAAGGCAGTCACTGTGAAATGTTGAATGCTAACAGCAGGCTACCTTCGGCAAGACAGTCACTGTGAAATGTTGAATGCTAACAGCAGGCTACCTCCAGCAAGGCAGTCACTGTGAAATGTTGAATGCTAACAGCAGGCTACCTCCAGCAAGACAGCCACTGTGAAATGTTGAATGATAACAGCAGGCCACCTGCAGCAAGACAGTCACTGTGAAATGTTGAATGCTAACAGTGGGCTACCTCCAGCAAGGCAGTCACTGTGAAATGTTGAATGCTGCCAGCAGGCTACCTCTAGCAAGGCAGTCACTGTGAAATGTTGAATGCTAACAGCAGGCTACCTCCAGCAAGACAGTCACTGTGAAATGTTGAATGCTAACAGCATGCTACCTCCAGCAAGGCAGTCACTGTGAAATGTTGAATGCTAACAGCGGGCTACCTCCAGCAAGACAGTCACTGTGAAATGTTGAATGCTAACAGCATACTACCTCCAGCAAGATAGACACTGTAAAATGTTGAATGCTAACAGCAGGCTACCTCCAGTAAGACAGTCACTGTGAAATGCTGAATGCTAACAGCATGCTACCTCCAGCAAGACAGTCACTGTGAAATGTTGAATGCTAACAGCAGGCTACCTTCGGCAAGACAGTCACTGTGAAATGTTGAATGCTAACAGCAGGCTACCTCCAGCAAGGCAGTCACTGTGAAATGTTGAATGCTAACAGCAGGCTACCTCCAGTAAGACAGTCACTGTGAAATGCTGAATGCTAACAGCATGCTACCTCCAGCAAGACAGTCACTGTGAAATGTTGAATGCTAACAGCAGGCTACCTTCGGCAAGACAGTCACTGTGAAATGTTGAATGCTAACAGCAGGCTACCTCCAGCAAGGCAGTCACTGTGAAATGTTGAATGCTAACAGCGGGCTACCTCCAGCAAGGCAGTCACTGTGAAATGTTGAATGCTAACAGCAGGCTACCTTTGGCAAGACAGTCACTGTGAAATGTTAAATGCTAACAGCAGGCTACCTCCAGCAAGGCAGTCACTGTGAAATGTTGAATGCTAACAGCAGGCTACCTCCAGCAAGGCAGTCACTGTGAAATGTTGAATGCTAACAGCAGGCTACCTCCAGCAAGGCAGTCACTGTGAAATGTTTAATGCTAACAGCAGGCTACCTCCAGCAAGACAGTCACTGTGAAATGTTTAATGCTAACAGCATGCTATCTCCAGCAATACAGTCACTGTGAAATGTTGAGTGCTAACAGCGGGCTACCTCCAGCAAGACAGTCACTGTGAAATGTTGAATGCTAACAGCAGGCTACCTCCAGCAAGACGGTCACTGTGAAATGTTGAATGCTAACAGCAGGCTACCTCCAGCAAGACAGTCACTGTGAAATGTTGAATGCTTACAGCAGGCTACCTCCAGCAAGGCAGTCACTGTGAAATGTTTAATGCTAACAGCATGCTATCTCCAGCAATACAGTCACTGTGAAATGTTGAATGCTAACAGCAGGCTACCTCCAGCAAGTCAGACACTGTGAAATGTTTAATGCTAACAGCATGCTATCTCCAGCAATACAGTCACTGTGAAATGTTGAATGCTAACAGCGGGCTACCTCCAGCAAGACAGTCACTGTGAAATGTTGAATGCTAACAGCAGGCTATCTCCAGCAAGACGGTCACTGTGAAATGTTGAATGCTAACAGCAGGCTACCTCCAGCAAGACAGTCACTGTGAAATGTTGAATGCTAACAGCAGGCTACCTCCAGCAAGGCAGTCACTGTAAAATGTTGAATGATAACAGCAGGCCACCTCCAGCAAGGCAGTCACTGTGAAATGTTGAATGCTTACAGCAGGCTACCTCCAGCAAGGCAGTCACTGTAAAATGTTGAATGATAACAGCAGGCTACCTCCAGCAAGACAGTCACTGTGAAATGTTGAATGCTAACAGCAGGCTACCTCCAGCAAGGCGGTCACTGTAAAATGTTGAATGATAACAGCAGGCCACCTCCAGCAAGACAGCCACTGTGAAATGTTGAATGCTAACAGCAGGCTACCTCCAGCAAGGCAGTCACTGTGAAATGTTGAATGATAACAGCAGGCCACCTCCAGCAAGGCAGTCACTGTGAAATGTTGAATGCTTACAGCAGGCTACCTCCAGCAAGGCAGTCACTGTAAAATGTTGAATGATAACAGCAGGCTACCTCCAGCAAGACAGTCACTGTGAAATGTTGAATGCTAACAGCAGGCTACGTCCAGCAACACAGTCACTGTGAAATGTTGAATGCTAACAGCAGGCCACCTCCAGCAAGGCAGTCACTGTGAAATGTTGAATGCTAACAGCAGGCTACCTCCAGCAAGGCAGTCACTGTGAAATGTTGAATGATAACAGCAGGCCACCTCCAGCAAGGCAGTCACTGTGAAATGTTGAACGCTAACAGCAGGCTACCTCCAGCAAGACAGTCACTGTGAAATGTTGAATGCTGCCAGCAGGCTACCTCTAGCAAGGCAGTCCCTGTGAAATGTTGAATGCTGCCAGCAGGCTACCTCCAGCAAGACAGTCACTTTGAAATGTTGAATGCTAACAGCAGGCTACCTCCAGCAAGGCAGTCACTGTGAAATGTTGAATGCTAACAGCAGGCTACCTCCAGCAAGACAGTCACTGTGAAATGTTGAACGCTAACAGCAGGCTACCTCCAGCAAGACAGTCACTGTGAAATGTTGAATGCTGCCAGCAGGCTACCTCTAGCAAGGCAGTCACTGTGAAATGTTGAATGCTAACAGCAGGCTACATCTGGCATAACAGCCTTTCCCTGCTTGTTATCTTAAATATTGTCCTGCTTGTTTTCTTGCAATGTTGGAATTCAAATGGACTTTTTCTAAATGCTGTAAGTAGTGTAAATGACTTTAATTTTACTCTTAACTCTACATCCATAATTTTTCTTTGTGTACATAATATTCTATAGCAGGCATAAGCATCTGTAAAAAACGTATGTTTGTTCAAAGGCACTTTTTAAAACATTGATTTTTAATTTGTTCTTGAATAGTGTATGCTTCTCGATAGTCATATTGTTTGCTTTGTTTCTCTAATTTTGGGTCATGACTGAAAAGTGCCGTCAGACCAACCCACCTACCTTGTAAGTAAATAAGATACTCATATATAAGCACCCTGCATAAAAAGGAATACAAATAAAATACAAGTTAATATAAGTTAAAGTAAATGAGGAAAATAACATACGGAATGGTAAAATAATTAAGAATATTTAATATGAATTCTAAATGGGAGTACAATATAAACAGACTGCACAGTAAAAATTCTGACTGGATAGGATAAATGCATTATTAATCAAAGTCCTGCTTGAATAGATACATTTCAAGGAAATGTTTGAAGCCACAGAATGCCATGGACTCCCTCAACCAGCCAGAAAATAAGTGTCAGAATTTTAACTTCTAATGGCAGAAGCCCAAACACCAGAAATTTCAATCTATGCCTCCAAAATAACAAGACAGAGGTTTAGCTAAAGTGGGGTGAAAGGGGCAGCTGGTTAGGATGCATGACTGGCATATGCTGACCCAGCTTCAGTACTTCATTGCATTACTGGCATTTAGAATGCTGCCCATGCATCTGCAGTCTACCATCTTTACATCATACTAGTGTTTGTTGCATAGTGAACATACAAACAAGATATATTGCTGTTTATGTTGTCTCTTTGTTAAACTTAACAAATATACAAGGTTACTTGTCTAATTATGCTTCTTATATTGCAGAGTTGCCAATTTTAAAAATGTGAATGAGAGGCTTTGTTGGTAACATGGTCTAAGCAAGGGGTAATAAAAATAAGAGATGAACAGTTTTTAAAAAAATCAAGGATAAGCAAAAAACTCTAAGTAAAAATTGTCACATTCCACTTTAATAAAGAAACAAATCTCCAGAAGACCCTTGAAGACCTTTATTGATTCAACATAAGAAAACAAATGCATCATAACTTTAATAATCATAACTTAATTTCCTTGCACATCATCAAAACATCACATGACCATCCATAAGGGCAGCGTAGCACTGCTCACCCTCCCTCGCCAAATTAGCAGCGTCCTCCACCCGCTCGCTTATTCTTACACTTCAGACACCATTCAAACAGTCACCTTCATCCCAAAACCTCATTTCCATCCAAACCACCAGGTGCAAGCAGCATCCAACCACTCACTTCCACCACTCCAGGCTTCCTTCCTCCAAAAGTGTACAACAGAGAGGGAACAGAAGAGGGACAAGCCTGTCCCTCTTCTCCTCCCACCAGCCTAACTCAGGCTGTTCCCCCTCCCTAACACCAATCTTTAACCATCCCCTCCAAAAACAATCCCAGGTTCAAATTAAACAAGTTCAGACCAGTATCACCAAAATGCACTTCATCATCCCTGAACCACATAGGGTCCCTGTCAGCAAACTCTTTATGCTGTATGGTTTGCACTCCCATCATCCTCAAATGCTTCCCCAACATAAAATTGACAAACTTCCATGCCCTTTCAACTGCCAAAAACTTCTTAGCATTCCTCCAAATCAGACGAGGAATTATCTGCGACCACACTAAGCACAGACTTGGGTATAACTTCCTTAGGGCTAACTGATCCTCCATTAAACCAACTGATGCTTTGACATCAAGCCCAGAACTCCAGGGACCATGACTCCTGACAATCTGAGCATGCTGTCTATCCCTGACTTCATTTTTAGTGCTGTACTTACTTCTTCTAAGGTGGGTTCTTCTCCCTCATTCATTGTAGGCTCTGCATGGCACAGTATACCTTCTGTGAGGCTTTCTTCATTCAAAAGCTACTGGAAGTACTCCTTCCATCTGCCTTTGATAACTTCTGAGCTAGTGAGTGAATTGCTTCTAAATCTTTTTGTCTTTGCCTTGTAACCTGAAAGAATAACTTTGTGCTATCTGCTGAGTTACCTGAAAAAGCAACTAATCATCTTAAGAAAAAAATGACCAAATGTGTCTCAAACAGCTGGCTTTCTATGACATATCAAACAAAAACAGAAAGAGAAAGAACAAGATAGGAGGTGTTACAGTTTTGTTTAATGTATCTAAGAGAGATAGACAGGCAAAGAGAGAAAGAGATAATGGAGAGTGGAAGAAAGGAAATAGGTAGCAGAGTAAGGGAACTCTGTGATAAAGGTATAGAGTGCCTTGTCATTGATGAGATTTTGACTGTAGAATCTTGCTAAGTATATGAGCGGGTTGGATGGTAGCATGCAAGTAATATGTATTAGGGAGGGTAGTAACAGGATTGTAGGCAGAAAGGAGGATGGAAAGGTGTGGATGTGGAAGAGACAGCAGTAGGGCTGAAGGTAGGAAAAATAGTGAACAGGAAGTGTGGGTGAGACTAGAGATAAGAAGAGGGGTGGTGCTAATAGAATTGTGGGGGTGGGTGGGAGCATGGAATGGAGCTTAGGAAGAGCAGTAGAAAAGTGAAAGTGAGGGGCAGAGAACATCTGTGATCGAAAGTAGGTTGGAGTTGCAAGCTATGTGCACACAGTTTGATAAGTGGAGAGACCAGTCTGTAGTACAAAAATAGATGGAAGTAACAGAGTTATCCTGAGGGAATGCAGGAGCAGAGCCAGTTGTGCATCACATGAGATTTGTATTGGTTTTTGGAAGAACTTAAATCTTGGATTAATTTCAGTGTTAATGGGATGTGGTTCCAGGCTTTGGCCATATTGGTTGAATACAGGGATCCTTCTGTGGTATTATGCACTTTGGTGATAGTGAGAAATGATTTATACATAGAATACAAAGCCAAGTTTGAGGAGTATGGTTGAATGATGATGTTTAGGGATGGGCAGTTTTTTGACTTATGGAGAAGAGCGTGTACTATTGCAATTTGGTGCGTGTTAAGCAATGTGGGGTTCTAACTAATTTAGCTCTTTGGAAGGAAGACAGCTGTGTCCTCTAAAATTTAGGATGGGCAGCAAATGTTGCTCTTTTATTGTAACATTGTTCCAATTTATTTAAAAATGTGACTTGAAAGTTAATAAAAATGGGTGTTGTAGTGTCTCTATGTTTTCTGGTTGTGTCAGTGAGATATGCTTTAGATCTATATAGGCATTCAAGTTTTTTATAGTTTTTTTTAACAGGTTGTGATATGTGGAGGAATAGGTTTAGCTGCACATCTTTGATGATACCTTGTATTTTTGCCTGGGCCCCCTTTTTGATCCTGGTGTTGTTGGCAAATGTCAATATGAAAGATGTCTTTTGTGTAGACAGCTGTTTGGGAGTAAAGAGTATTAGGCTGTTTATAGAAGAGTGTTTAGCAGATGTATTGAGGTCATTAATGCAGATGTTAAAAAGTATGGGGCCAGCCTTTAACCTTGTGGACCTCCTATATTTATGGGGAAGAAAGAGGAGAAGTCAGTGTGCCATTTTATGGTGTGTTTTCTATTTGACTGACATGTATGAAACAAATGTAAGGATGCTTTGGCTACATCTATGGAGGAGAGTTTTTAAAGACGTTTCAGATGGAGCATTGTATCAAAAGTTTTGATAGGGCTAAGAAACGTGCTGAATACAGGAATATAGTGCTAGATGGAATTACTGTACCAACTCAGACACCAAAATAATATTGCATTACATTAAGATGTACCTGCCCAGTTTTGTGGGGGTTGTTTTCTTTTTTCCCATTTGCACATATATTGCTGTCATTAGTATGATAAGCTCCATTCAAACTAGGTTACTAATGTCCAATATTTGAACCTCAGGTGCACCAAGGTTATCAATAGCAATTCACAATG
>NC_056743.1:1079865705-1079933205 GCF_019279795.1 Protopterus annectens
TGCCACTTGAGTTCTTTCAACTCAAGCAAGGCACTGAAGTCTCCAAAAAACAAGTCAAGTATTTCCAAGATAAAAAAGAGAAATCCTGGGAAGTTAGAGCATTTGCCACAGTAGTTACAGAGAGCGTTGGTGCTATCCTTTTTTCTTATGGCTGCTAAATGTTCCTTGGTTCTATCGGAAAGTCTTCTGCTAGTTTTTCCGATGTAGAATGAAGAGCAACTTTTGCAGATAGCAGTGTAAACTACCACTCTCTGTGACAGTCAAAATGTCATTTGAAAGTAACTGTAGTTACAATGAAAGAAGGTGTAGGAGTTACAACAAAGAATGTGGTAGCACACAACACAGTGACCACATGTAAACATACCAGGGGGTCCAGGTTGTGGGAGAGTGTCATCCATTAGGAAGGGAGAATCCTTATTTTCAAAACTGGACCTCAAAGGAGTGGATCTCTTGTAGGAAAAAGAGGGGGAATCCCCTAAAATAGCTTTAAGGTCGTCATGGCAGGAGAAAATGTTCCAGTTTCTGGAAATGATCTCACGTATGGCTTGCATGTCTCTGCTGATGGGCAGTGGAAAGCTGCTCAATCTGTCAGTAATATCAGTACTCCTGCCCTTGCTGGTAAAGCCATAAATAAGTATTGGTTTATGCTTATCGTGTCTTTCCCTAATAACTCTTAATAGTTCATACTCAATAAGGTCATTGGGATAGTTTCTGGCCAGAAACATGCTTTTGGAAAACAAAACTTCAGTCACAAATTTGGCGTCTTTGCTAATGATGCGGGATAAGCAGATAAACTGTCTGCGTACAACATTCATTTTGAAAAATAAAGGGTGCTGGCTATTAAAATCCAAAAAGTTATTTTGGTAGGTGTTTTTTTGGTAGCTGCTAGATTCCAGCACATTAGTAGAAGGGTTGATTCTTATGACAGTGTCAAGAAATTTGATGGAGGTACCACAGCCAGAGATGGTAAAATCAAGGAACGTTATACTGTTGGTCATCTCAGTGATGAAAACTGTCAAGTCAATATCAGTGCCCTCCCAAACAAAGAAAATATCATCAATATAACATCTATAAAGCTTAACAGACTGAAAGCTAGGTAAATGGATGAGTGTTTCTAGTTCCCAAGTACTTAGGACTAGATTGGCAAATGCTGGGGCCATTTTTTTCCCCATTGCCATTCCTCGCACTTGCTGGTAAACTTTTTGATTAAAGTGGAAGAAGTTGTTGAGGAGAACTACAGCCACTAGCTCACATATGGTATTTACTTTGGAAGTAGGGAAACCAGCGTATTTGGAAAGGTACAGTCTAAGGGAATCCATCCCTTCCTGGTGAGGAATGTTAGTGTTCTGGGCTACTGTGTCCAGAGTCACTAGATAGCAATTCAATGGATTAAAATTAGCCCTGTAGAGCTGGTTTAAAAAATTCCACGAGTCCTTGAGGTAAAATTCAGTGGCCTGCACTAATGGATTAAGTATAGCATCCAAGTATTCTGAGATTTTCTCCATTTTGGTCCATTTGTTTGATATAATTTGTCTAAAGGGATAGTCATGCTCATTTTTATGCACCTTGGGGATCCCAAACAGCTTGCCCAAGCTAGGGTTTGGGACTAACATGTTCATGTATTCCTCCAGTGAAATACATTGATTTTGTTCCAACTTTTTAAGTAGCTTGTCAATGATGGAAAAATGTTTACTGTTTTAAGGTTGGTGGCTACATAAAAGGATCCATCCTCAAGGTCTCTTTCCATTTTGCTGTTGTAATTATTTTGTGACATGAGCATGATGCCCGTGCCTTTGTCTGCTTTCATAATTCTGAGGGTTTTGTCCTGTTTAAACTCTTTAAGGGCTGATTGGTCGGGCTGGGACAAGTTGAACCATTTGGTGCCACTAGGTTGTTTCAATAAATTTCTAAAGTCACGCTCACAGACCTTGAGAAACATGTGCACAGTGTGATGCAAGATTGGATTAAAGAAACGGTACTTACGTATTATCGCAGCCATATTTTTAACAGCAGTTCCAGGTACTTAACGATCATGAAATAGGGTCATTACAGTTGTAGAAATGTCATATAATGTGTGCCCTGTAACACTACATTTTGTTTTGCATGTACTGACATGAATGAAATGTAAAAAACACACTGCTCATGTTTCTGTTTGCACCTTACTGCCACTATTTCTGTTATTTCAAGTCTACTACTGTTATTCCCACTACAAAGTAATACCAAACCACCAAATGAGCACTCCGTATCATTACAGCATTAATAAAATCAGTGATCGTTGTACTACAAAGTGTCTGTATCTGAACATGGCCCCATTCACAATCCAAAACACCTCAGTACTACCAACTTTCTGATTTAGAAACAATCGGGGAATCAGCTGTCAGCATCATCCACCTTCATAATTTGCGATCATTACAATGAAATGGTTCTTTTCAGCATCACTTAAAACAATGGTTAAAAAATGAACAAGTTTACCAAACAGGAATTCTCTGCACCTGTGTTTTCATTGTCTGAAGACTTCCTTGCGCAAACTCAAAAGAATCCAACGAACACTACAAAGGCAGCCATGATAACTTAAGCGTGCTTCTGTAACGCATGCAAAACATGAAGAGGATTTCCTAAGTTGCTTCTGTTCCTAAAAGCAAGGTCAAATGTTTGCCTCTACTGCTTACTTACAATAAGATTTCACTATTTCAAGCACTGTTTTCTATGGGGGTATGCGCATTTCGCAACCACGACAATGTGGTTGCGATAATACGTAAGTACAAAACAAACTTTTTATTTTGATGAGTGTGCCGGTGTTAGGGTTTTCATCCGAATCGGACAAGTCATTATTGTAAGACTCATTGTTGTTGTGCCATATATTAAGGTTAAGTTTCCTAGAAAAGAGTTGTAGCTCTAATAATGAGTCAGTTAATTTAGCTTGTTGCCCTGGTATAAAAGTAAACCCCTTGCTCAATAGTTGTATGTGAGCTTCAAAAAAATTTCTCCCTGATACTTTGAAAACTGGACAGGAAAGGAAAGTCAGCCTATCAGTAGTAGAGTCAGTTGTTATCTCCTGCGGTGGTTCCTGGTAACCATTCGGTGGTAAGAATCTGCGACATCTGACTCTCCCCATCCTGGTCTGGAAGGAAATGTGGGAGTGTCGGCTCAATCCCATTGTCCAAACTCTAAAAAATGGTTTTGATTATCTGCCATTAGTGGTAAATCATAACTTGAAACTCCCTGGTTATTAGGGCGGAGTGGAGGATCTGTTGCAACATTCCCAGCCTGTGAGTACGCAGGTGCAGCAGGAGTCTGTGGAGTTTGTGGTTGAGAAGGCTGTGGAGTTTGTGAATGAGAAGGAATAACAGCCATTTGTAACCTCTCATTAGGAGGAGAGAAATTAGTGTGAACATAAGATGCCATACTATGTGACTCTTGCTGTGGTCTAAAGACAGATTGCCACTGTCTAAAATGAGTATTAGATGGTTTCAAACCCCTTCCTTTATTATTGTTGCCAAGTGGGTAGGCGATGCCATTCTGGTATGTGATCTCGGTGTAGTTTGTTTCTTTTCCTGTGTAGCAAGGTCGCTGTATGGCGAGTGATTTTAGGGCTAATACCATCAAATAAATGATGGAACTGATTAAACTCACTATGTCCAAGGATTTTAAAATGAAGTTGTTCCACTTCGTCTTTCAGGATTCTTAACTTCTCTTCATTATGTTTGGTAAGAATTCTGAGCAAATTGATACCAGCCTCATTGTACAACTTAACCAGATCTTTATGCAATGGGGAGTCTTTGGTGGTACCATTAGGAAACTTATAGAACCTAGGACCCTGTGGAACTATATTCTGATAGATGCATGAGTGGAGGTAATAATTATCGTACTCCACATTTTTGTAGAGGGTCAAGGTATGTTCCAAAGTAAAAATTAAGTTTTTACATTCAGTATTTTGGCATATTTCTATCGGAGACTGGTCTGTTGTAGAGTATAGCAATAAGCCAGTGTCATTCAGGAAAGGGTTATTAGTGTGCTCGGTGTTAACAAAATGTAGCACAGAGTCAGTCTGAGGTTGGCGAATATTACCATTTTCTATGCTTACTAGTAGTGCCCTTGTGCTGTTGGTCTGCACTGGGAGAGCTAAGAGAACATATTCTGGTTCCCACCTGCAGAACTGACCTGTTTGATTTGCTGGTTTCCTTGGAGATGTGTGGCAAGGCCGCAATGGTCCAAAATATCTTGTGCCATACTATTAGTCTCATTGAGAGTTCTTATTAGGGTTGCAATCTCCGCAGTGGGCTGAGTGTGTACCATTTGATAGCAGTTTGTTAGGCTACTGGAGCCTGGTTCAGTCCTGGTGTTGTTCTCCATTTAAAGGAATCGGGGAGAAAACTATCAATAAATAATCGACTAAAGGCTCGACAAAGAAATAAAACTATCATTAAAAACACTCTCTGATAGAACCAAGGAACATTTAGCAGCCATACGAAAAAAGGTTAGCACCAACGCTCTCGGTAATCACTGTGGCAAATGCTCTAACTTCTCAGGATTTCTCTTTTTTATCTTGGAAAAACATGACTTGTTTTTCGGAGACTGCAATGCCTTGCTTGAGTTGAAAGAACTCAAGTGGCAACTTTTACTGGGTGCTGACTCCGCTCCGGGACTCAATGAAAGCATCAGTATTAAGTGTGCTTTGCGATTGCTACGTTAATCTTTTGTATATGGATGTTGTCATTTTATAGCAATCTTGTGTCTTTTACATGTTTTTACATGTTTTTTAATACTTTAGAATTTCATTTAAACATCAACAGCTCCGTTTAACTGTATCTATTCTAGAACAGAATTTGGAGGTGTAATTTCCCTCTTTCTTATTGGTCAGCTATTTTCCTTTGTAGAGTTTGGCCTTGTCCCCTGCTGATAACTGCTGATAACCAATGAATAGTCAGTTCCATTTTTTGAATGTTTATATTAGAGTGATTTAATAGTGTACCATTTATTTTACTACATTATCGTTTCTGATGAAGTCCTAATGATCAATAAAGGATGAAAGAGCTTAAACATCAGTTCAGCCTACGAGTGTTTTTTGTTTCTCTGTTTAACAACTAAAATTTATTTAGTCATAGTTTTATTTCTTGGTCGAGCCTTTAGTTGGTTATTTATTGATATATATATATATATATATATATATATATATATATATATATATATATATATATATACATGTGTGTAGAGAGAGATAGAGAGATATAGACAGACATATAGTCAAAGCAGTGGATAAAAGATGTATGTAAGTAAACAAAATAAAAGAAAATAGAATGAACAGACTGTTATAAAGTTACAACAAATCTGACTGATAAATTATCTGCAAGTGGCATATACATCCAGAAATATATAAATATATTCCATCGAGGGTGACATGGGTAGTAAGCAGTATTAGGGAAGAGAAAGGAAGCACCCTGCAGCTTTACATATTCCAAAACAGATAATATAGGCAGCAAGTGATAAGGGGCAGTTGGCATTTCATATCTACATAGGCTACCTAGCACAGATTGACTCAGCTAACATATCCACATGCATGGTGACAGGACATGCTAAACAATGAAACAAGCAGTAATAAAATGCTTGGATGCAGTTGTTATGCAGCTGCTTCAGAATTTGATCATCCCATTATCCAGTAGTCAGTATACTATGATATGTTTGCACAACGTGCAATAAGTCGTTTGTAATAGTGTGTGAATTCGGTAGGTAGCATGTAGCTCTCTGAGTCTGTATGACTGTATTTGTTGGCGCACTCATTGGAAACACATTGCTGTGCCTATTTCCAGTAATGTACCACTGTAGTATACTGTCAACCACAATACCAGCCTTGCCTTCCAGCCATGTGGATGGTGATTATATGAACAAACAAATTCAGGAGTTCTATTTTTTTATATCTGCTAAACAGAAATCAGTGATATCTCACAGGTGCACTTGGACATGCCTGCAGAGAGAATACACAAGAAGAGTTCTGTTTCAGAGCCAGGGTCATACCTTTCAATTCTCCAGATTTTCGCAGAATATTCATATTTTTGCTTCACATTTTTGGTGTGTCCCTTATAAAATATGTGTGTTTTTGGACAAATCACTGACGACTGAAGCCACTAAATAATGGCATACATTTGAGGTCCAAACTTCATATCCTGTATAAAGTGCATGCTAACACAAATCCAGTAATTCTAGAAACCTTCTAAGTTTAGAAATGCAATACTTAAAATCTGTCACTATTTTTAGGCCTTTGCACCCCCATTATTTTAGGTTTTGTCCAAATTTCTTGCACTAAGAGATTGAGAGGCATGCCCATGGTCAGGATATGTCAGATGGCTTTTCAGATAAAGTTTAAAAGGAACATGTTTCAGATGGGTTTGCAAATTATGACTGAATGGATTCATATTTTACTGTACTTCAACTGAAAATTAAAAATAAAATTGTTCATGAAAAAAGGACTACTACCATTGTGTCTAGCCACTGGAGTAAATATCTCTAAATCATCAGTTTCAATTTTAACTGTCTTGCAAAAACTTGAAAGAAATTACTATATAATATGTATTTTCTGACTATACTACAATTCTCACTTATATAGCTTGCGTCTGAGGCAATGCAACACCAGAGACAGATTGTAATGCACCATTAGCTAGCTTTGTACTTGAAAAATCAATTTTTTTACCTCACATATATCTAAAATATTATAATCAGGTTTAATGTGTTTGCCTATTTACCAAAATAAATAAATAAAGCCTACCCATATCAGCACAGACATTTACACATCTATTCAAGTGAAACTTTGCAGCTAGTATCACATGAGATAGAAACTGCCATTATGTTCTATTGTCTGTCAGCTTTTGCAATGTTATTGTACTTCCACATGCTGTACATATGTAATTGTTAATGTAATTTCCAGTTTGGATATGTTCCCAGAACGCCAATGAAAGGGGTCTGTTTTTGCACAGGTGGATTGTACTGGTCTATAAAATGGAAATAAATAAATATAAAACATAAATAAATAAAATACATTTGTGTTGACAGATCTGCTCCTGAGTTCAGTTGTCCCATAGCCATTTTTCAATCACGCTGGAAGTGTCTGCTAATGTGGAACCACTGTGCATGTCTGTCTCATTGCATGGACCATCATGCCTTGTGGCTCAACTGTACAACCCAACATAACATTCTGTGTGCCAAGTGTTATGTTTTGGGAATTGCTGAGAATAAATTTCACGGAGAATGTACAAAAATATATCCCAAAATATTAGTTACTGCGATTTTATGTATTACAGGTAATAACTATACATACCATTACTTTGTGTGGGTTTTCAGAATAAAATCTGAGAGCAAAACAAAAATACAACTGCAGACAAAATGGGATTATTCTTCTGTGGAGATCTGATGACATAATAAAGCCCTTTATAACTGTGAGTGTAGTTTGTTACCATCAGCAGCTTTATTTATATGATTTCCAGAAACTGGTTTCCAAATAGTTCACAGACGCTCTGTTACAAGTCACAGATATGTATGCAACAAAGTAAACAGTTTTTAAAAATGGCAATTACATGGATTCAGTCTAAACAACTGAAGTTTGCTTTAAACAAATTTGTCAGGTGTCACCAGTATGTCTCAACACAATTACAGCCTTTTGGAGTACCATTTGAGTACTCTAACGGACAATATAATTGGTTTATCCCTGCAGTTCAGCTCTTAAGAATTTGTAAATGACTTCATGTTATAGAGGACAGAAAATGATCTACCAATGTAGTAGGGAACCTATCTGGCAAGAAACTAATTATATGGGTTTCAGAATATGTCTAGAGTACTAAGATGATTTGTAAGGAGCCACTGGGTAACCCCCCTGTAGATTTATGTTCTCAGTGAGTGACAGGGATTATTACCTCCCATTCTGCTTCTTCCTGCCACTTACTATAATGGGACTGCAAGGAGCCATGTCAGGTTATGGAAGAATATCTATACACCCCTTTGTTATACAAGCTCTGTGCATGCACACTGTGAACCATTTCCATCAATATTAGTGGATTAAGAGAACTTTGCATCAGACCCTTTTATTATATTCATTGTTACTTAACATTATTATTTTACATAGGAACAAAGCCAGAGCATGTTCAAATGGGGCCTTAGGCAGGCTGATGGAACAAGCCCCCCCCCACAGCCATTCCCGTCTCCCATTACTTAATTGTCTCTCACCAGTTACAATAAACACATTTCAAACCTGTCAACGTGCATGTTATTTTGTTCTTTGTTCTTTTATTTCTACAATGATTACAGATATTTGGATTTAATTTAAAACTTTAATTTCAATGTTTACAGCACAAACATTGATGGCCATTTGCTAAACAAAACAAAACAGTCTCACAATGAACAGAAACAGATGCTTGGTGCCAGAGCCATGGGCTCAAGCTCAATGCCACGAAGTGTATAGTTATCCCCTTTGGGAAAAAACATGTACCAATGAATTACCACATAGGTGACAGTACACGAAACACCGAAAGTTTGATAAGAGAATTAGGAACACAGGTGGACAGTGGTCTCACATTCGATAACTACATTGCCATAACAATCAGAAAATCTTTCTGTGTGGCACACCTCATCACTAAGGGCTTTTCATCTAGAAAAAAGGAGGTCATTGTCCCACTGTACTCATCCCTCATTAGACCCATCATAGAGTACAATGCCCCATTTGCTATGTACCTCACAAGACATCTGCAACAACTGGAAAGGCCACAGAAACACCTCATTAAAAGAATCACAGGCCTAAAGCAGATGCCCTATGCTGACCGACTAAAAAAACTCCAGCTATACTCTGTCGCATATCATCTACTCAGAGGTGATCTCTGGTTAACATACAAGGCCATGTCAAACCCAGAGCTGTTGGACATGCTACACTTAAGGAAATCCCAATCCATCATAGCCACACGCTCCAGGAACCTAAACCTTGTCATCACAATGAACAAAACATGCTGGAGGGATAGGTTCCTGACCCAGAGACTCCCCATACTCTGCAATAGACTGCCCATATATGTCAAGCAGAGCACCTCCTTGGCCCTCTTCAAAAGGAACCTTGACGACTGGATGGGAGATAGGAAATTTACCCCGGGGATCACATCAGTCATCCTGCTAGACAGGGGTCCAGGGAAGTAAATATTGTTGGAAGAAATAGCCAGGGAATTATTATGGCTAGGCTTGTACAGGCCCTAGGGCCAATAACCTAGTACCAACCTATGAACCTATGAAAAAAGACTAAGCATGAACAACAGTAAACTTTTCTGCATTTAACACTCATTGAAACTGCATTGAACCCCACATTCATTGAAAATTCATCTGGCTAATGGCAGACTAAGTGTACCTTGGCCCTGGGCTATTTAAAAAAACATGGGTCCCCTGCACACATTTTTGGGGCCATGAATAAATGTATGTGTTCTTTGATTCAGCTTCCTGATTCTATTAAACTATATTCCTTGTTTAATACAGCAACATTTGTTGAGACTGTGTTTAAATTTTGTAGTTTTAAATTTTTTTCTAGTAAGCAGTGATACCAAACATAACCAATACTGACAAAACAACCCATTTCAGAACATTTCAAACATCAAAGGACACTCAAACTGCGGTCATTATAATCCACCAGTATCAGTATGCAAAGTCTCCACAGAAGTAAATCATGTGAATAATTCCACATTAAAGAGCATTATCATTAATGCAGAGGTTACTGCTGGCAAACAACTTTGCATTTCAGTGCTTCATCTACAATTGCAGTGCCTGTTGCCCTTGAAGAGTAAATTGCCTGTGTTATATTAAGAAAAAAAATGGTGTGCTGGTGTTATCACCATAATATTTACTGAACTAGATCAGCTATGCAATAGGGAATGGCTGGCAAACAGCAACAGGTTCGTTGTTAATAGGCATGTCATCCAAATGATGACATAATGACACACTCAGGAGTGCAGCACCCCCCCCCCCCTTATGCTGCACTGCACTGCACTGTCAGCAATTGATCCACCTGGTGTGGGAATAGAACCAACAGCCTTCTGCACGAAAAGTAAGTTTACTAGCTGTTGCACTACTGACAATGACTATGAGCCACAAAACTATGAATGAAACTCTATGACTGATATTGACAGACCTGTAATCCTCAGTGATTTTAAAAAATAAATAAATAAAGGAGACTTGGCAGGTGCTGTGGAAGTTTAATGCTCTTGTCTCACAATAATTAAGATTAAGGATTTGACTCTGAGCAAAGTCACTTAACTAGACAATGCCCCTAATTGGAGCCTTTTACCTACACACACACACATACACATACACACACACACACACACACACACACACACACACACACACACACACACACACACACACTCTTTCCCTCTCTCTCTAAAAGCACTTACATGCCAATCTCCCGAGGTGCTACCTTTCTCTGTTAAGATTATTACTCAAGATTGGCCAAGGTCTTTCTATATGTTCTCTCAGTTTAAAAAATAAATTTCCAATGTGCATCTGGACATTCATTGTGTGAAGTTAAAAATCAATTTCTCCTATGCATCTGGCCATAGTCACGTCATCATGCAAGGCGGGTTTATGGTGTCTAATGCATTTCTTGGGATGTGTTGCTTAAAGTGAAAGGTAGATTTTAAAATTTAAGCTTATAACAATGGAATTTATTTTTAAAGCAAAACTGCCACCCAGACAGCACAGTGCCCTACGTAGCTGTCTAAGTCACCAAGTGCTGGACCCAGGTCTGCCTAGGAAATAAGCATATAAATAAAAACTGACTAAAGTTAGGAGAAAAATCACTCTGGCTAGTATGGTATGGCCGTAAACTGTTGACACAGTTTCACATTACTAACCCAAAGTAACTGGTATCCCATTTGTTGGTCTTTATGAATGAATACTACCCATTGGTGCACCTAAATATGAATTGAAGCCTGCTTTGGCATCAATGGTCTCATTATCACAGCTTTCCAGAATTTAGAGGACAGGCAAAGAAGTGGGACAGCTAATTTCTGGTGAGTCATTTTGCAGATACAGTATACTGAATAATGCAAACAGAATCATAGCAGAGCATAAAAGCACATGGAACCAGGAATATGCAGTCAAAAAAGGTAGGTTAAATAAGTAATGAGCATAGGAAAGCTCTAACAAGCAAACACAGGCAATCTGAGCCAAAATTGTCTCAGAGTAAAACTAAGTTAATAAATCTAATGTAGATCAAGAAATAAGTATTAGGACAATACATAAACAAAAGAAAATAAAATTGAAAAAAAGTTATTGTAAAATTATCTTACAAGGAAAAAAGAAACATACAGCAACAGTGGTTGGGCCACACAGTGGTGCAGCAGTTAATGTTGTCACCTCATGGCAAGAGGTTCTCCGGTTTGATTCTCGGCTGGGATGCCTTCTGTGTGGAGTCTGCATGTCCCCCCTGCATTCGTGTTGGTTTCCACTGGGTACTCTGGTTTCCTCCCACATTCCAAAGACATGCATCTGGAGTGTTTCTCCCTGGGCCTCTGCTGAAAATAGGCTCTGTCCTCGTCGGACTTTCCCGGTCAACAAATGTTAAATAAATAAACATGGATGGGAGACAACATAGCACTGCAAATCTACATCAAACTGATGTAGGACCAAAGTCACAGCCTGTAAAAGGCAAAAAACAAGTGACATCAAAGGGCAAGTCAGAGGGAAAGGTTGGAATCATTTGCATGGAAAAGAAATGGCTCTCCTACATCTCTAAGGCATCAAATGTGTATGACAGAGGCAAAACGGAAAAGGATTACAGCCTAAAAAACATGGGGGGAGCTCTCTGTCACCATAAATGCAAAAATTAACCACACCCTGTATGCTGTCACAAATCTCACACCACCTCACCCCTGACAGAAGAAATGCTTTCTGCAACTATGTCTTTCAACCACAGCTTGAATATGACCTTCAGGAAAAGCCTGAGATCCCTTCAAACTTCTGTAACAAAATCTATTGCTTTATGTTGCTCTTCCTAAATGTGAAAACCATTGTGTCATGCTCCAGCATTCCAACACATCAAGAAATAGAACAGCCATTTATTTGTCAGCCTAATCCACAAAATACTATATTGCGACTCCATCACCCCTCTTAGACACAGACTGTCCATCAGATAAATGCCATACCTGTTGCATTCTCAGTTCAATAATGCCCAGATTATAAGTATACTCAGCAATTCTCTTTCATCATCTGAACATTCCTCTATATTTGCCCCCAAACTGTGGGTCTCTCTTCCCACAGAGCTACACCAAATCACAGACTTCAACACTTTTGGAACTGAATAACTTTCCTCCCTTAAAAAGAGCTTTATGCAAATGTTTTAATTTTTCTCCCATGACAAAAGCCATAAAATCTATAGCTTCTCCATCACTAAAATCTGGATCCATCTTTTCTTCCTCTCTATACTAACTACCTCAACAATATTAATTCTATTACTTTTATCTTATATTCCCTTCCTCTCCACATGCTCTTTTTGAAATCTACATATAATGCCAAATGAACTGAGCTCTGTTTTTTAACTGCATAAGACCTATATGAGCATATCTCTAAATAAACTTGCTATATCCTAAATGTTATTTTGTTGTAATGTATGCTCAGCTGTGCTATTATTGTATTGTATTAAACAATGTTTCTATGTTCTTCACTTATTATGATGTAACTCCCAGACAGTGGAAGAAAGGGATCCATGGTGAATCAACCCACTACCCTGTGCAATGCCTCTAAATAACAATAAAATAAAATAAAATAAATACATTTCAGGATGCAGCAACTTCAAGACTGAAGGGCCTGTATTAGAAAATGCTAGAATAGGTTACATTTACTTTCACTGTGAATGATATTACTACACAACCACCTATACAAGGGGATTTTGACACAGGATTAGTCAGGGAAAATACAATATTCACTCATTTGGGCTACATAAATCTCTCTTTTTATATCCACTTCAAAGGGGTCTCCACTAATAAAGCTAAAACAAAAGGTAAGTAAATATATCTTTTCTGCAAATCATTTCATTGGATTATTGTTACATCACATGTCCAGGAGTAAGCTAATTAAAAATGACTGCAGACAATATACTTGGATTTTAAAAACACTTGCTGATAGGGAGATAAAATAAAAATAGAAAATGTTGTACTCACTGGAGTGACTAAGGCAGAACTGTCATCACCAAGAAACATGGATGATATGACCAATTCCTCTTCTTTGGACATGTTTGCTGATGAACTTTAAAAACTGAATGCTCGGCTCACTGATGTTGTGACACAACATGGCAGTTCCAGAACTGGTATGGATGGAGAACAACACTGACCAAACATAAATGTCAACAATCATTCAGTACTAGTTAGTCCCACTTCTTGATACACTCACCTCTTGTTTTCTTTTCATGTTATGCATATTTAGAAATGCGCTTAAGCTGTGAACACTGAATTGTGGAAAGCAAGTACATTTTATACACACCTTGAAGACATAAACAGAATCCATAATGCTAGGTATTAAATTTATTTAAAGGTGCTACTTTTTGCTTATTTTACTTGTGCCCCCGTCCCACCAAACAGGGCTGTCCACACTATCTAGATGGCTTTTTCTTGTATTTCCGCACCTTGTTTTCCTCTTCAGTTTTCCTCCATTCTTTCAGTGCACTAACTGCCCAGTACAGCACTGGAATAAAAGAAATAATCCAAGGTCTGTGGCTGCTACATCCATAAAACACTGGGGGTCTTGTTCCTCTAAGGTGTGTTTTAGTGATGTTTAATAGCATTTTGATTCAATGACATTTAACAAAAATCTTGACTAAGGAAAGAAATAAGTTGTTCCCAAGGCTTAATGTTCAAAAATAGTATTTCCAACTAATAAAAAAGACAAATGCTTACAACAATACCCAAATCATGTGCAGGAATATCGCCTGCCTGCCTCCCTAACCCCCCCCCCTTAAAAAGTCACCTTCTAGACACCATTCTGGTCTTAGATTGGAAAGAAAGTAAAATAGCAAATGGCTACACTCACACTCATACATTTTACATTGTTGCTATAATACAAGTAAATGGCATGCCTCTTTATTCCTACCCCAAGACAGCCGCCTCCTGTATAACCCTTTGATATCAAATAAGAATAAAAGTGAATAAGCAAAATGTAACACTAACATATTTCAGCTTGATGCTGTCAGGCATATATACACAGCATGTCTCCTTAACCCTACCCCAAAAAAATTGCCACTTACATACTTCCAACTTGTTGCTCTTGCATAGTATACTGTCTCCATGTAAGCTACAGCAACCTTCTGTGCAAAGCTCTGTGGTCTTACTGTCAGGAAAGTTCAGGGAATAAAATGATCATCCTGTCCCCAGCCCTCACATAAGATACAGGCAGCAACCTTCTACATACAGACAGTTTTAGGCTAGGTGAGACCCAGACAGAGGTTGGTAAGAAGGGCTTCCCCTACTAATCCTGTGTCAAAATCTCCTTGTACAGCTGGGGTGTGAGGGTCTTAAAGCAGCAAGAAGCTCTGAGGGTCTAGATGCTCTGTAATGCAGTTTGTGCCTTATTTTATAGATTCACAGGCATGTATTAGGCTAATGACCAATGGGGCCATTTTAAGCATAGCCATGCATCCCAAATCTCTGACAATTTCTGATATCCTAGGTAGTATAAGCAAGGGCTTGGGAGATAAAATATTTACAAGCAGGGGCCTGGAAAATGAACCATTTACAGGCTGCCTGTGTCCATTAGAGACAGGTGCTGAATAAGGAGTAACTTTGTGGTTCCTCATCCAATTGTCCAAGTTGCACTTGAATTAGGTTAGCAAGGAACTCTGCTTCACCTGGATAGGGATGATACATACCTGCCTCTCCATCAGGTCCTATTTATATCACAGACAAGGTTTAAGTCTTTAGAACGGGTAATTCTGGTGCTGCTTGTTTTGTGAATATGCAGGAGGTCCATCAGAGTGGGGTCCAAAGATGCCATGTATGCCAGGCATAGATCTCCCCTCAACAGCCTGTATGAGACAGAATACAGGGATAGGGCTTTGACACAGTTTGCATAGGGCATGTTATTTATCATGAGCGGACAGGTGATCCATTGTGGCGACCCCTAACCGGGAAAAGCCGAAAGAAGAAGAAGATTCTTTTAGTGAAGAATGTCTATGAACATTCCAGTTGTTGAATGTGTCCAATTACGCACATAACAAAGGGCGATTGTACTCAATGACAGGGCTGATGAGTGCCAAGTACAGTGCAACAAGGCCCTCCTTGGACCGGGATGCCATACCTTTGTTTACAAGCTGAGCAACACTGAATGATTTTCTCACTACATGATGGTCAAAGACTAGATTACTGTCTACTTGTGTCCTCAAAACCTTGGCTACTGGGTCAACTCTTGGGGGTGATCTGTCAACATGGTAGTTACCAGGGGTGGCCAACTTCCCAAAGGAAACTGTTATTTGTGAAAGGTAATGTTTTTGTTTAACTCTTCTGGAAGACAAAAAATAGTTATTTATGTTCCAACACACACACGCGCACGCACACACACACACACACACACACACACACACACACACACACACACACACACACACACACACACACAAACATACACACAAGACACACACACACATACAACATCCTTATTTACAGAGAAACTGGAGGAAAACCAATTCACCTATGGCATGTCCTTGTGGTAGTGTTGAAATCACACCAGCTGGATAAAACTCACACAAGGACAGGAAGGACATGCAGACACCACACAGAAGTCACGGGAAAGAAGAATTCAGCCTTTGAACCAAGTGCTGTGACATGGCAATACTATGCACTGCACTATTGTGCCAAGGACCAGTTGCTTCCACTTAAATGCTGTCCAGAACTCCTACAATTGTCACTTACTGTGCACAGTGAAGGATATGAAGTATGAAACTCTAATGCCTGTAAATATTTAGTGACTGCAGTCTTCAGCAATTTACTGGGAGACCACAAACTGTACAAGAAACAGACAAAAATATGAGGACAAAATCAGTGATAATCTGCAAAATCAGAGGCAGGTAAGACCTCTGAATGTATCTGTCTTAATATGTTTTGTTTAAACAATAGCCATAGTAAAACAAATTCCAACTTGCTTCTCAGAAAAACACATATTAGTCTTACACATACAAAGACACATTAATAACGTATTATGTAAAGTAAACAAACAGGTCACTTTCAATCACAGACTAATTCCCTCTTTAAGCAATTACAGCAACCTTGTTGACTGCGTACACCTCAGATATCTTATTGTGATAAAAATAATGGTTACAGTAATCTATATTTTGTCTCACATAACCAGTAGGTGCAGGCTGTAGTCCAGCTTGCTTCGTCTAAATGCACATTAGTCCTACAAGGCCAGTTACAAAAGTAAGCAGCATGGCCAGTCATTTCCACCACAGAGGGACCCTAGAATAAGTGAATACCCATAGTATGTGGTTTGACTTTGCAGGATAAAAAAATGGTTACATTAATGTATTTTTGAAGCATACAAATGGTTGTCACAGCTTGTATTCCAGGTTCTGCACTCATACAAACATTACTCCTGCAAAGCCAGACTTACAGTTGTACCCACAGACAAACCTACTATATATTGTCTACCCAACATTATCTGGTTTGACACTGCCAGGATTAAAAATCCAGAACGTGAAGACTCCAGGAATGATTCACCTACCCCCACACACACGTGAGCACACACAGACATCTTCACTAAATTTTTGACCTCCCACTCATGCATTATTTATTTAATTTATTTTATTTTATTTTACATTTGTTGACCAGGTTAGTTCAACTGGATAAATGTCCATTTTCAGTACAGGCCCGGGGAGAAAACTCCACAAATCACAGTATTATTTACAGTAAGGTACATAACAGATTTTAGCCATTCCTTGAAATTCTGCTTACAGAATCTTGGTACATATCACTTATGGTTAGTCATACAAAGAAATCTCTAATAACACTTTTAAACTGTTAAATCACACTCTCTGTATTGTTAATAGAAAAGTAACTAGCTTATACAAGTGTGGTGATTAGTACCCAGAGATAAGTCAGGTAGTTAGTTAGGGTTAGCACAGGAGCATAACCACTGTGATTTAAAGTATGGTTTCAGTTTGCTTTTAAATAGGGTTATTGAGGAAAGGGAGGTTAGGTCACAGGGGAGGGAGTTCCAGGTATTATTATCGAAGTTTAGGCTGCAGCTTGGCATGGAACTTTTTTTGGCAGTATGATAATATTACAATTTTTTTGTCTTGATCTGGCTACAGTCAAGACTAAAACTTGGCATTCTACATTCCTCCAAAAGCAGTACAATTGCAAGGTAAGCCCACTTGCTAAAATTGCTAATGGCAGAGCATAAGGTCCCCTAGTCCCCAGTACATCTGCCACTGTACAACTCGTCCGTGACAACTGACAAGTAAATGAAAGCTCACTAAAGTTACAGAAACTTTAGGGATGCACAGCAATCACTTGAGTATGTAACATGTGAAAGTCAAGGAATTACCATTTCTTTGCAGGAATATCATCTAGAGGACAATAAAAATTCTTAAGGTACAAAAGCTTGTAATAACTTCATTCTAGAGGAGCTTGAGAATGGAGACACCTCCACAGTCACTACAAAAATACAGGTCTACTTTAGTTCAGCGAACGATCAGATGATCGAATGCTGTTAGTTCGAACACAAATTGTCGAACCAGCAAAACAGAGAACGGCCGAAACAACAAATTTTTTCCCAGGGAAAGAAATCACTGGGCCGGCCGGGTTGTGCCATTTCCTCCACTGTAGTGCGATCTCGGAGTTGGTAAGTATGGGGGGTGTGGGGGACACAGCCTCCCACTTCAGTTAGTGTTTAGTTTTTTGGGGGGTTTTTTTGGGAAAAAAATCGCTGTTCTGGTTGTTTGCTGTTTTGAGTTTTCGAGATTTAGGGGTCGATATAACAACGTTCGATCATCTGATCGTTTGTTGTTATAATATAGACCCAAAAATACGTAATGGTAATAAGCTTCTGTAATTCTGATAAGTTGCAGACCAATAGGTCCCTAGGTAACTTCCCCTTACCTAGACCCCATCACATCCTATCATTCTTTACTTCACCGCCTTATTACATTAGGGAAGGAGGTCCTTCCTTACTTCTGGAATTCAGTGGAAAAAATACTTACTGCAAAATGAAAGGATTTACATTGATAATGGCTTTGCTCCTGCATCCTTACATAATACAGATTTGTACATTCCAGTATTTACACCAAGTATAGCTTAAACTTCTTTATATATTTAAATCAAACAAAAATAGACTGGTACTGTGAGTGTCCAAAACAACAAACTGTATACTATGCACTTTTTAGTCTTCATTTAATTTAAATTAATTTATTTATTTACTGGCATTTGTTTAACTGTCCAACTGAACAGTGCCATTTTTCTGGAAGGACCCAGGGAAGAAAGCATGAAGAGTGTAAGAGTATAAGATGGGTTCATAAGGCCGAGGTATTTAGCTGTTCATGGGTGTGCTAAGTAAAATAAGGACAGAGATGGTTGACTATATAATGGGTCACTGACTACATCTTTCAAGTAACTGTCTTTCCAGAGATATTTTGTGTGTATGTGGGGTATATGTGTGTGTGAGTGGATGTGTGTATATTTGTGTCTGTTAGTATATGATAACTGATAGTCTGCAGGCACTGTACTTAAAAATATATACTAAAGAAAATGAAATTCACACATCACCAAACAAAGAGATGCTGACATTGAAATAATCTAAAAGTAGGCTGTATAGATTGAGTTAAGGTTAGAGACAGGATTATCATTAGCATTATGGCCAGGTTTACAGTTAGGGTTAGGTTTAGTATTAGGGCAAGGGCTAGAGTTAGGATTTGTGTACATACGTAAAGGTGGTGCAGAGGGATGATGATGGGACTAGTTGCCGTGGTGCAAGTCTTGCCTATGGCAGAAAATAGGTTCACATATTGATCTTCAAGTGAAAATTCTTTTCTGGACTGGAAATGGTATCATTTTCTGAGGAACTTCTACATTACTGTCACCACACAGCCTCCCAGTCAGTGCAATAGATCATTCTGCACAGGTGTTCCAGGAGATGCATGAGAACCCCCAATGCTGGGGCAGATACTGGAGGGTCAATGTATTTTATAAGAATGAGGATTTTGCAAATTGTTTTAAGGAGCAGGTAAGAATATGGGAAACTCAGGGGTGCTCTGCAAATTAACAACTTCAGACTTTATGAGAAGAAGTCAGGATGGCTCATACATCAGATTGTCATTTTTACGAAGATGAGATGTAGTCAAATGAAAAGGCACCTTCAACTATGGGAATATTCATTCAAGAGGCTACAGATAGGTCTTGATTTTTGATCAAGCCAAATACAAGAGGAAATGGCAAGGGTCAAAGTGGAAAAAAATATAATAAGACAACTTCAGAGCACTGAGGCTTAAATGCATTCAGAATACAGTGGAGGCCAAGCATGCTATGGGTGTTCATGTCAGACAAATGAAAGCAAAGTTTCATCTCATAGAAGAGAATGAGAAGACAACTTTAAACATTGGAAATTGATTAATTTTTAAAAATACTTGAAATTAATGTATGCTAAACCCACAGACACTGTCTCTCTCACACACACACACACACACACACACACACACACATATATATATATATATATATATACACACACACACACACACACCCACACACATATATATATATATATATATATATATATATATATATATATATACACACACACACACACACACACGTCTTTCAGTTGTTTTGTTAACTCTGTATGGAAGGCTGGAGTGCATATGATCATAGCATTATTTTATATCCTAAATCATTGCTCTTATAACTAATATGTACATAAAGAAGAAAGGGCAAACCTTGTCAGCTGTAGGTGTGAGAATTCACCCTACAGAGTAATCATTTTCTCAAACACAGAGAAGCTGGGAGGGGACTTGGTTCTGCCAGAACCCACAAGCCAATGTAAATCTAAAGGCTAGGATCCTTGTCACTTTGAAGATGACTATGCAGCACACAAGTGGCCAGCAGCAGTCCTGACCCCTGGGTGACCACACATGGATGAAGGTGGTACGAGACAAATGTTCCTTTTAAAGCCTGATTTGAAGTGACAACTGATTTGTTAGGATATCATAGGATCTCAGATAAATGTAACATATAAAGTGTTTTTCCCCTCTCTCATTTTATCTGCATTATTGCTGATTGTGCCTCTCACCAACACCATCAAAAAAAAACATTAAAATGTTGCAGTGAAAGATATACTAAATACTCCTACACAAAACAGCCACAAAAGAGAAACCACAGAATCAGAAAGGGCTTGGGTACTATTCTATATTATTTTAGTTGTTAAAAAGGATATGTGCCCTACGTACAATCCTGGACTTAATATTAAAAATGTTTTAGAATTCTCTAGAATATGGTAACCTTTTTACTCTCTTTTTCTTCCATTGTCCAGAGGAGACTGGATATGCTGTTTGGATTGTCAGAATGCTTACCTGCACATACATATCAGGAAGTAGTCAGGAAGGTTCTTCCACTTTCAGATAAGAGTCAGCCATTATCAGTTTGGAAACCTGCCCTTCGCCCTCAAGCCTGCTCACACGTTGTTTACTATATATGGCAGCTCAGGGCTCTTTGTGAGGTTATAAGGTCAGAACTGTTTCCTCAGCTGCCCAACTGGTTATTACTGAATAAGAGATGAAATAGTCTTGGCTAATACAGAAAAGTTCTTCTTCAGACTTTCTAGTCCCTAAGAATCACTTTGAATACTGCAAAATCTCATCTGATGCCAATTCATATGTTGTCTTCCGCAGGCTGTTCCAAAAACACCAAGACAAGTTAGGCATTTTTACCCCTTTAGATGGCTTTGCATGTACTTTCCACACTGTCTCTTCTTTGAATTCAATAATCAGGTCTAGCATATCTTTAACCCAGGACCTTATGACTTATGGATGCCACTATCACTATGGTACCACACATGAGATGCCATATAACTGCTTTACTACACTCTCATTGTTCAGTGGTCTCAACAGTCATATTCACTAGTCACTCCAGTCAGAATTTCCAAACCAGTGATAAATGAATCCCTCCAACCCTTTAGCTGGAAAAATTTTTGCACAGTCATCCAACAGAATGATACCACAATTGTTTCCTGCTTGGAATGGGGAAACACTGCAATGGCACATGGTACAGGATTTCAATCCCAGGCAGATTCAAAGTTATACATCATTCTAAGTTCTGCAGAAATGAACTCCAAAACAGCCAATGTCAATTGAGTTTAACAGAATTCTCATATGATCCAACAGCAAGTAAGGAGGATTAATGTGTTCCTTATTCAGGAAAGCCATGCAAGTGTGGAAGTGGGCCTTTCAGATGCACGTATTTTTATCAGCTGTCTACATCTCTAGGCAGTCCAACTGTTTGGCAGCCAGGCTGAGAAGGAACATATTGATATCCCACAAATGGTCCTTCAAGCCTTCCACAGTAAAAATGATTTACAGGATTTGGAGTAATTCAGTTTGCAGTTTCTTTGACTGCTCCTTGAATTCCAAGTGTCACAAGTTTTCTTTTCCCTGATTCCTCCTCTCGAAGAAAACAGCAAGAACACACTAATACTGCCTTGGCTGAAGGGACTTTTCTATGCCTTCCCTTCTTTCTACTGATGGCAAAATTAATTTGCAAAGTTAAGGATTTCAAGGCAGCAATGAATCCAATTGTTCATTAACAGCCTAACTAGACATAGTTTCTGATCAGTCACAATTTTCACCAAGCTCCTGTACTTTAAGTCTCTTATTACAAGCATCATCTAATTTACTTCTGAACTTTTTTTCCCTTCAGACTATTAACCTGGCTCATTTAAATCATTAGCCACAAGATATGAAGATTAGTCACAAAAAGATGATTTATGATTACTTTTCACTCAAAAACTTACTGTACAAGAAGACTTAGAAAGATAAATGGAACAGTTTTTATATTTGGGCATATGCGCAGAATTTTGGACCCCCTTCTGCTCTCCCATGTGTCTTGTTGTTAATTATATTTTGGACTTAGAGACCTTAGTCATTCATCAATCAGTGTTCATCTTTTTGCAGTTTCACAGTTCCATACAGGTTGAGATTCAAAACCATTAGTTACTCCTAGGGTCTAAAAGTCCATCATCTGTGGTATTACCCTTTGGTCAGTAATCCTGTTCCACCTTAGAATAGTTATTCAGCATCATCGAAACTTGTTCTTCATCCCTTTAATCCTACGTCTTTAATTATATAAAATTCATGTCAAGAAAAAAACTTTCCTGGTAGCATTCATTTCTGCCAGGCAGCTCTCAAAGCATCGGTTTCTTCCTCTGATCTCGTTTTCCATAAAGACAGTTTTTTTTAAACACGAACCCTGCTTTCATGTGAATGGTAATAACACAGACAAACCTGAATACTTCTATCCAAATGGCACTCTTCTTTCCACAATATTACCATTAAGAAAAAAATCTCCTGCACTACATGGATGTAAACAGATAGCTAAGGTCCTTGCAGAGTGAACTAAAATCCATCCAAAAAAGGTGTTTGATTGTGACTGGCCTTTCTGAAAGCCTTGAAGGCAGTTAGGTTTCTAAACAATGCCTCTCCAAGCAGTTTTATAACTGTATTGTATTATGCTACTAAAAATATGGCATATCATTTGCAGGGCTATCCTAGAGGACATTCCTCTACAACTGTCCCTACAGCCATCATCTTCTTCTACAATTTATCATTGAGATGGCCATTTCTCAGAAAATTCCATTTTCTCTGAGCTATGGCAATCTGAGAGTTAGTATATATAGGTTTGGGGGGGGTCGGGGTACAGGTGTGGTTACTCTCCTGCAAGAAAGAAGTTTAAAGGAGAGGAGTGATGTTCAATATTTGCTATTCTCCTGCACTTTTGGTGTGGGGGGTTTCAGCATGTCAGCACTTGGTATTATGAATGCCGACATTTCAATAGGGAGCCAGGATAAAGTCCTGACCATGACCCAGACATTGTGAGATTAATTCATGATCTGGGTGATGGAGGAGTAGGTCACAGAAGATGGAAGTGAGCGGCAATGCCAGCTTACCCATGGGGGGGCAGTCAGTCCTCTGTGATGCTGATACTCTTGTAAGGAGTTGGCACACCTATCAAGTTGTTTGTGGCATAGAGCACATATGTGGCACAGCACAGTGCTAAGTGCAAGGAATTGCAGGCTCTTATAGTGATGTGAGTCCACAGATCAGATGCCAGTGGGTGGAGTTAGAATTAACACAAAACCCCTCCCCTAAGTAGAACATTTGACTTGTATTGCCAGGGCTGCCGGGCAGCTCCTAGTCTGGAAGCAATTAGGATCCATCCTTAAACACAGATGTCACTGATCAAGGATGGTGAAGCCATATTCTCAGATTGTTAGGAGAAAATCGGTTCTGTTGCAGTAGAGAACGCCCATATTGTGCTAATGAGAGACAAAGCCACCATTTAAGGTTGCCTGGGTTATAGCCATCAAGGATACTCTCATCCTAATACCCAAGAGTGAGTTGCCATGAGACTAACCTCCATTGAGGAGAGGGGTCCCTCTGATTGGATGATGTGGGATGCAAACAGCTGTGGCATACCAGAGACATGCATAAGCAAATGAGGTTTCATGGTCATGAGGCTCAAGGGCCAAAAGGAACATAAAAAATGTACACATATTATGTTGCTCCTCACTTATCAAGAGAGTAATAAAAATGTCTACTGCCACATTTACTCTGCATGGAAAAGCTTCACATAGACAAAATACTCTAATAGCATTTGCATCTGATAATAGTGAACAGTTCAGGTAATGGTACAAATGGTAAATTGAACAAGACATTATCAAACACCATAACATCATAACAATAAACATTCTGACCTCTGTTAACTGCCTATGCGGATTCTACATGTTTTACTATCTATATGCGCTTCTTCCAGGTAATCCAGGTTCGTCCTACCATCCAAAAAATTCTTCCCTCAAAAACATACTGATTGAATGGCTACTTTAAAGTATTTACAAGTATGTTAAATCAGTTCACTTGCCTTGTTAAAAATGATTGACTTAAATATTTTTATAACACCTTGCTGAACATGTGGAATAGCTATTGCCCTTCAGTCATTAAGTCTGGATCTGCAATTATTCAATGCTCTGGTTTGTACTATAAACTGATTGAAATGACATCAGTAACCTAACAGCAATGTGCTAAATGTTATAGCGGTGATTTAATGGTCCTTGAGATACCAGAAATGATTATGTAAAATATGCAAGATGTATCTTCATATGTCATATTTCAGGTAGAGTGCAGTTTCCTACATCACATCTAGTAATATGAGGGAAAAGGCACAATAAAAAGAAAAGGAAATTTTGGAATGTCTGACTGCTTTTAACATGTTTTACTTGTTTCTTAGGAAGTATATTAGCTGTTTAGAAATGGTATGAATTCAATCAGCAAAAGGTTCCCATCAATCAGCAGCAAGTTCCCATCAATATAGTCTGAGGAAGAGTCCTCACAAAATCATTTTCCCAAAGACAGCACATATATGAGCGGTCACTAGTCATAGCAGCCACAGCAGTGGCCACCTTGATCCATTCACTGTTATTAATTAATATCCAATAACCACAAAAACTCAGCACGGCTCACTGGATCCAATAAAGGCACCCAAAGTTCTGTTGACTGTAAATCAGTTATCCACACAAGCAAAAAATACACAGATTGTAAAACCAATAATCTGTTTAATATCACAAAAGATTAAGCGCTTTCATTCCTCACAGGGAACTTCATCATAATGTAAACTCACTCTCTATAACCATTTAAATACCATTTCTTAATTATGTTCAATTTAACAATTCCATTAATTCCCTTCAATTTAAAAGTACCATAACACAATTATGACAAATAATATATTACATTTATAGCTGGATATGTATAAAAAATAAAAAAAAAAACTATTAAATAATTGTAAATTCATTCAATATTTTAAGGCTCTTATTTTTAAACCATTGTGGGCTGGCCCTCATGTGGTGTATTATCAAAAATAATGAATGTTTAATGATATTTTACAATTGAACCAGATGATAGAGGATTTGATGCATACTGTTCATGAAAATAATTGCAAATATCTTAATATATTTAGGGATGTGGATATTGGATGTTGTCACAGACAAAAATAGAAAAAGGAAGGTAACTAAACTGGAAAGAGATGAGAATGATTATAGGAATGGTACTGCTTATTCAGGCTTTTTACCAAACAGCAACGGTAAAAAAGGACGTTTGTATCCAGGCATACAGAATAATCAGACTAGTTCTAGGGGTGATTTTGAGGGTAGTGACAATATGAATTTTTATTATTGTGAACTGAGACCAGAACAGGTCCGTTTAGACAGACCCCCTGTAAGAAGATCAATGAGGATACAGAACTTAGCAGTTCAGCCATCTTATGCACAAGTAACATGTAGAGTTTCACAACCATTACATCAACCTCATTTTCAGAGGGGGCAGAGTGAGAGGAGCAGAATTTATTAGATGTATTAGATGAAGGGACTATTAGTTTGAATGATCTTACAAGAGAGGCCATTAAAAAAGGTAGTATACAAGACAATGGACCAGTTTATACCTTGGACAATTTTCACATTTTTAACTATAGTGATATAGAATTAATTGATATACACTCTAAACATTTTCAAAATGGTTTTACATATGTCCACACTAAAAAGGGATCTGTAGCGAAAATAATTTTGGATGTCAAGATGTTCGTTAAAATTTAAATCTGAAAACAATGTTAGGGAATAATACCACAACTGGCACAAGTAGACTGAGAAAGAAAAGTGCTATCAATCCATCTATCCACCCAATCTTAAACAATTTTGAATCACTGGTGGAGAGGGACATTCGAAGATTATTTAACAACAATAAGAGATGGTGTAACTATAATTTATCTCAGGCTGAAAAGAAACTACTTGATGGATTAAGCGAGAACCAAGAAGTCAGAATTATGAGGCCAGACAAGGGGGAGGGGTGGCCACTATGGAACAATGGGCCTATACTAGTAAAATTATTGAGATTTTGCATAGTGATTGAAAATATGTACAAGTATCTAGAAATTAGATAAATCTGTCTTATAAGAACTTGGATTTCTGGCTAGAGGATAACCTCTCACAGGGTGTATTGGATAAGTATTTGTTTGAATTTTTTAGGGTTCCAAAACCGGTCATTCTGTGGATATTTGAGATCCCTAAAGTTCACAAAAAAGTAAATGATCCTCCACTGTGGACCTTTGTGTCCTCAGCTGGTTCCAAAACTCAGCCCCTTGCTTTTTTTGTTGATACAAAATTAAAACAGTGTTATGGACTATACTAACATATCCTTATTGATTCTTGGGACTTTTTGAAGAAAATGGGTGGAATAGAATACAATGCTGATTATATATTTGTAACTATAGATATCAATGACCTTTTTAGTGTGAAACCTCACAATGTTGGTTGATCCTGGTTTGAAGAAGTTCTTATTGATTTTGATTTCTTGTCACAACAAAATTTTAGATTAACCCTTGAAAATATGGAACTTGTACTTAAGAACAACTACATTTTTTCCACGGTGAATATTACAAACAGGTGGATGGGGTAGCCATGTGTCCCTGTGTTTGCCAATATTGTTTTACTATACTGGGAACAACATTATGTCTTTGGCTCTACATTATATATGAACAACATTAGAGCATATTATCATTTTCTGGATGATATATTTATCATCTGGAAGGGGCCTGCAAATTTGATTGAAACTTTATAACCTAATATTGAATTAATTTACAATTATTTAATAGTTTTTTTAATTTTTTTATACATATCCAGCTATAAATGTAGTATAGTATTTGCCATAATTGTGTTATGGTACTTTTAAATTGAAGGGAATTAATGGAATTGTTAAATTGAACGTAATTAAAAAATAGCATTTAAATGGTTATGGAGAGTGAGTTTACATTCTGCTGAAGTTCCCTGTCAGGAATGAAAGTGCTTAATCTTTCATAATATTAAACAGATTATTGGTCTTACAATCTGTGTATGTTTTGCTTGTGTGGATAATCGATTTACAGTCAATAGAACTTTGGGTGCCTTTAGTGGATCCAGTGAGCCGTGCTGAGCTTTTTTGTGGTTATTGGTCTTAACTTACTCACTCCAATGAAGCTCAGGAAGTTTGCACTGTAACTTCCAATGGGTGGAGCCTAAGCCTTTTGACAGATTCAAATTATGTCCTCACATTTCAAACAAATGTTCATATGTCTGGAACCACATGGGTTATGGAAGAAGTATGAATGGCAAACTATTCACCAAAAACTATTTTTATAGTGGTTCTATTCTTTAGGTTCTAGATCTTAAACCGAATTTTATAAGTAACAATAAACACAGTAACTATTACATTTGTAATATTTTGTAAACATCTTACAATATCTCAGCAATCACTCAAGTTACACACATACTGTCAGCAGCATTTTATTCATCCAATTGAGAACTTTCATGTGAGACTAAGGAGTTCTGTCTGTGATACTTGGATGTTGAGATATTTAGAAAAATGTGAGAATTATATCAATATAAATTAATATCATAAAAACAACATTTAATATCTATTTACCTGAACTAGACAGAGGTAAAAGGGTGTATATTAGATCACTGAACACTTAAAAAAGTGAACGGTGATTAATCGACCCTATGTAAGCGAAAGCTTACAATGTCGAAGTGTCAAAACAGTGATTTTTTTTCCAAGGGAAAAAAATCGCTGCTCTGGCAACAAAAAAAAATTTTTTTTTAATTTCAAACATTACATTAAGTGGGGGACTGTGCCGCCCCCCCCCCCCACACCCACCTACTTAAATATACCAACTCTGAGACTACACTACAGTGCCGAAAATGGCAAAGTACCGAAGCAGCCAAGCAAATTCTTTTCCAGGGAAAGAATTCGCTTAACAGCTGCTTTGATATTTTGCATTTGTGGCCTTTTATGTTCGACCAAGATGCATTCGAAAGAATGCGTCTTCGGTCTTGTAATATAGACCCAGGTAAAATATTAATGTAGTTGAGTTTGCCATTGTGTAAACTTTAAGATGAAATCTTTTAAAACTTTGTACATCACATAGTTTTGGAATTATTGATGCAAATATGAATAAGCAATATTTGATGTCTAGAGGCGTCAGTAGGAGTTAACAGCAGATGCACCTGGAAGCGTCACTCAGTTGTAATGAGTTAATTTAACTCAGTTTTCCATCAGATTGGTGTTGTGATTAATTAATATCCACCCTACAGAGCTCACATCCTTCCATCCCCAAAATGTAGAACATTACCTGTCATAATGTAGAACAAATGAGTAAAATGTGGAACATTACTTGTCATACTGTAGAACAAGTGAGTAAAATGTGGAACATTACCTGTCATAATGTGGAACAAATGAGTAAAATGTGGAACATTATCTGTCATAATGTGGAACAAATGAGTAAAATGTAGAACATTACCTGCCATAATGTGGAACAAATAAGTGAAATGTGGAACATTACCTGTCATAATGTGGGACAAATTAGTAAAATGTGGAACATTACCTGTCATAATGTGGAACAAATGAGTAAAATGTGGAACATTACCTGTCATAATGTGGAACAAATGAGTAAAATGTGGAACATCACCTGCCATAATGTGGAACAAATTATAAAATGTGGAACACTACCTATCATAATGTGGAACAAATGAGTAAAATGTAGAACATTACCTGCCATAATGTGGAAAAAATTAGTAAAATGTGGAACATTACCTGCCACAATGTGGAACAAGTGAGTAAAATGCAGAACATTACCTGTCATAATGTGAAACATTACCTGTCATAATGTGGAACAAATGAGTAAAATGTGTATCATTACCTGTCCTAATGTGGGACAAATGAGTAAAATGTGAAACATTATCTGTCATAATGTGGAACAAATGAGTAAAATGTGGAGCACTTGCTAACAGCCTACAAATAATGTCAACTAAGAAGCACAAATGATGTTTAAAATCTGTTACTTTATATTTGTAACTCATTTTTGATGAATTAATATGATTCAGTATTATTTACTATGGGTAGCAGTTAAAAAAATTAACACTAAACTTCTGACAGAGCCTTTCAATGTGGAACAGCAAGGAGCATAGACTTTTTAAGACACAAAATGTCGAACATTCCTCATAATGAGGTACACTGGAGAGGTCTGCTACCCTATTTCTACTCCTGCAGGAATAATTACCTTATTTTTATTATTGAACCCAGTTCAGAGATAGTCACCATACGATGACTTTGCTGCAATTGTTCTAACCATATCCATTTTAAAGAAACAGATTAATGAAATATAAAGATTGTTTTCTTACTTCATCTTCCTGGCTCCTGTATCTACAGCAGCACCACACACACAGACACACACTCTGCATTCTAGTTTTCTTCTTCACATCTTTTTGAAAGTAAAGATCCCCCAGTATGTACGTTCCATGATTTTTTTGAAATGTAACTTTAACAACACATGGTTCAATTAGCTATGACTGTTTGACTTTCCCTTCTAAAGCTGAAGTTCAGTTCAGCATGTTTTGTTTTCCCCACATACTAGTTACAACAGTGAGAAAATGCTACAGTCATACACAGTAGGCTTGCTACTGTCCAAGTGCACATCTGTACATAAGCCATCAAAAAAAGTTTGGAAAAGATACAGAGTTCCGTCCTTCACTACATTTATATTTTCATTATTACAGTAAATCTGGAAAACTCCATAATACCTGGGACTGATTGCCTTAAGATAGTCTGGGGTAGGTTTGTTTCAGGTTTCATTAACTAGCCGGGTAGCAGCTGTACAAAGTACACTTCCAAATCCAGGCTATTACTATTCTTCTGACTATCTGTGTTCATGTGGCCAGAATGTGCATTCTTCTTATGGTGGTCTTTGCAGAGTTACAATAGGATGATGGACAGAACTTGAAGGGCATAGACTACTTCTTGTAGCTGGGAGCTAAATATATATCAGAAAGGATTAACTGCCACTGAGCTAATAACAGGAATACAAAGCTATATAGCAGCAAATTCTGTGAAGCAGGTATAATAAAATTAAGGAAAAGTGAGAGACTTGATATAAACTCTGGTGTATTGTAAGAGAAACTGAAGCCTGGGGATTATTTATAATAGCCTTTTAGATGTCCACCTTGGATATAAGGCAAATATGCAGCAAAACTCCAGAATTCAGCTTCTGTTGTTATGTAAATCAGTATGCAAAATAAAACGCAGTAACACAAAGTATATATATTTACACACACACACACACACACATATATGTGTGTGTGTGTGTGTGTGTGTGTGTGTGTGTGTGTGTGTGTGTATGTGTAATATAGATAGGTGCAACTGTGTCTGTAGATACACACAATTATATTACATTTACATACATCTTGGGTGCAGCAGAAACATGAAATCTTGCTTTTCACCCTTCTGCCCCTTTCAGGAGGGTTGAGAAAACACAGGAAGCTTGGCATGATGCAGATGTGGTTGTTCAGAAGTTCTCCACAGAGTGGCGCCATTGAAGCCCAAGCCTAAACCAAACTCCTTCTAATAAACAGCAATTGGTCCACAATTGGCACCAGACTTCAGTTCGGGGTTTCTCTTAACATTTATTTAATATCCTGAAGAAATTAAAATAACTCTGTGGCCAAAAGAAAAAGTATCTATGTATCTATATAATGATATTCACTTGGCTTAACTCCAGGAGCTAGGTCTAAGAGCTCTGTGGAACATAAAACCAACAAGGAAAACAAAATGAAATGCTTCACCGCAGAGAACAGAGTTTTATTTTTAACTTGAAAAGTCAGCTAGGCAGAGGTAGATGCCTTCTAAGGCATAGTAATGGCATGATATCACTTTCTGCATTGCTGCCTGGTTTATGTGGTATTCAAGGAAGTTACTGTAAAGCGCCAAATGAAATCATGAAATCAGTCTACACTGCTTTTACCAAAATCGCCCCATTTTTTTACTATTATTCTCATTACTAGTCATTTTTCCTGCCTCCAGACCACATATTTATATTTCGATCTTTGCCAGAAGCACAGACAAGCAGTCAGGGCTACCCCAGACCTTTAAAAATCACATACAAACTTCCAGGATTTTTTTTTCTACATCACTCTCTTAAATATAGTCTCAAATTAAAGTTATTGACAAAGCTAAAAAACTGCAAGGCACATGAGGTGCATATTTCCATGTGCTTACACGTAATTATTTTCCAATCCAAAGGCATATTCAATCTATCCAGCTAGGAGGAGCAACTCATTAAATATGCTACATCGTCCATTTGTTCCTTGTTAGAATCAATTACATCAGCCATAGCAGCATATTGTCCATTTTAGTGCACAGAAGGACAAACTCTTGTCCCTGTTATTCTCCCTTGGTTTTGACTACCGTGATACAGTACTTTGAGGTTGTGTCTTTATTATAAATGTACACCTGTGAGTGTATGTGTATGCACATGTATACAGACATAACACACACACACACACACACACACACACACACACACACACATAAAACACACACGCATAAGGTATGCACACATAAAATACACACATGCACACAACACAACACACACACACACACAAACACACCTACACACACACGTAAGATATGCACACATAAAACACACACATGCACACAACACACACACACACATACATAAAACACACACACATAAGGTATGCACATATAAAATACACACATGCACACAACACAACACACACACAAGTTATGCACATATAAAACACACACACACAAACACACCTACACACACACACATAAGATATGCACATATAAAACACACACATAAGGTATGCACATAAAATACACACATGCACACAACACACACACACACACACAAGGTATGCACATATAAAACACACACACACACAAACACACCTACACACACACACACACACACACACACACACACACACATAAGATATGCACACATAAAACACACACATAAGGTACGCACACACACACACACACACACACACACACACACACACACACACACACACATACACATACACACACACACACACACACACACCTACAGGCAAATTGGACATGTCATACTAATAGTAGACTTCTGACAGACGTATGTCCCACTATCCTCAGAATATGACATCAGTTCAGTGATCACTAATTTCATTCACTTTGAACATTACATTTATTCAGTGTTTCATACAGTTGTTACACATAAGCATGTATACACACACTCTCAAAAACACACAGACATCATCTCACATAGTTAACTTAGTCTCGACAATATAAATTACAGCAGTCACTAATTTACTGGTACAATACACAAAATTGTTACACTTATTAGTCTGGCCATGTGTTTGTATTATACACAGCTGACTCACTTTCATACACCTGTATTAGTATACACTCACTCACTCACTTATTCCAACAAACAGGGCTCAGGCAAACCACTTTCTACTTTTATTTGCTGAGCTGCTGAACTCTTTCTCTGCCTTTCTTTCACTGATCAGCAATTAGCAATTTCAGATTAATGCTCCCACATACTAATAACAAAAATAATCACTTCCCCACTTACACACTTGGCAGACTCCCCCAGCTACTTCATTCACACTCATGTATGTCCCCACCTAAAACAGCTCACATACGCTGATTTTTGTAATAACTCAAGTGACTTGTCAGTTTACTGACAGATCTCTTCCAAACTCTTAACTCCTCTCACTTCTTCATTCTCCTAGACTCTGACCCAGTTCACATGTGCAGCTCAGTTACTGCCTCACACAGTACTTCTTCAAAGTTATCTTTTGCACAATGTGTGTGCACACAGACCACTTATACAAACTCACTGGTGCAGGTGCACTCACTCACCTAGTTTGTGCTCATGCAGTGGCACATGTGTGCAGGCAGAGTCCCTTGACAACTTGATCATTTCATTCACTCACAAAGATTACAGATCCAGCACATACAAACAGACACATATGAGTGAGCATGCACACACATACACACATAAGTTTGTTTGTGTGTGTGTGTGTGTATGTGTGTGTGTGTGTGTGTGTGTGTGTGTGTGTGTGTGTGTGTGTGTGTGTGCACGCAGATGTATGTGTGTATGTGTACGTGTGTGTGTATGTGTGTGTGCATGCATTCGTGTGTGCGTATGTGTGTATATGTGTTTATACATGTGTGTGTGTGTGTGTGCGTGTGTTTGTGTATGTGTGTGTGTGCGTACGTGTGTGTGTATGTACAGGTGCACACACACACACACACACACACACACACACACACACACACACACACACACACACACACACACACACATGCATGTGTTTGTGCATGCATGTGTGCTTAGCCTGTTGAATGACCATGCTCATTCAACACACAACCCACTCACTTGTCAGCTCTCCTGGCTTACTCACTTTGGTTGGTTGTAATAGTGCTTATACCAGCATCATTTTCCATCAGTTCTGAAGAAAACCAGACTGCATACATCTGCTCATTGTGAATAAGGTACATGCATAAATACTGCCCGATAGAAGCTGACACTGACCTGATCAATGGTACACACAAAATATAAATGCTATAATATGGTTTTAAGGGGAGGATTAGCACCACCGTAATTACCCATCTAATTATGAAAACGGGGAAAGGGAATACTAGCCTCATTATAAACATTATTACAGGTAATACAGTTTACGTTTAAATAAATATACAGAAATAGTATTAGTTTTAAATAAAATATCCTGTATTAGTAAATGTTTTGTAAAAGATAAAACAATATCTTTCCTTCACTCTGCAGTCCCATGACACATTGGTGGTCACTAAGTAGCAATTATGCTACTATCGTAAAGTTTCTTATTCACACTGAAGTCATATCCTATAGTCCAGTATTCTTAACAATCACCATAATTGCTATGTAAGGCCATTGTTTGTTATCTTAACTTCTAATGTTGCATTTTCTGGCCGAAAATGATAAACAAGAATCAAGCTTTGTATGCAGTTATCAAATGAACAAATAAACAAACGGCTGCTCCATCATAAATCACACACAGGTCACCCACTGTCAACTGTCATAGTCTGCTCACAGCACTCGGTACTATTTCATAGCTCATTATTTCATCACTGCAGACTGCAGAATTCATTATATAGAGCCCATTTATCCAAACTCATGTTAGCGACATCCTCAAGGGTCACATGCTGAAGTTCTTTCTTAAGTTACTTATCTCAGCTAACCACAAGCATGCAATCAAATATTCACAAGCTACGTACTTCAAGAATGACGTAGATTGCTCAATTACTCACAGAATGACCATGTACATCAGGCAATCACAGATGACTTTATGATTTCCTGAGATTAGACTTCCCAGTGTATAACTTCTCCTTTTGTATAGGACACAATGAAGCACATCACCTACCATGACAGGTTACTAAGTACCATGTTATGGACAGATAATTAGACCAAGAACCAAAAAAAAAGAGAATAATGCCTGAACAGTAATACCAATAGACAGATGGAGTTAGCTGGTTGTATTACATGTCATAATTCAAGGCCACGTTTTAGTCATATCAGCCAGCAATGATGCAATAATACACACACTCACACACACACACCACGCTCGCACACGCGTGCGTGCAGACACACACACACACACACACACACACACACACACACACACACACACACACACACACCACGCTCGTGCGCGTGTGCACGCACACACACACACACACACACACACACACCATGTGCGTGCGCGCACCCACACACACACACACACACACACAAAACCAATAAACACAGTCCTAAATGCTGCAGTTCCAGGGGCTTAATTTTATGCTGTTTCACTAACAAAGCCAAATCCAGCATGCCAATGAACATTATTTCAAAGAACTAATGCACACAATTTCACCATATTTACTCCTTAAAAACATCTTCAGTCCATTGTCTGAAAAAAAATCACCCATCTTGCACCTCATATACAAGTACAAATAGCATTTTCACAATCACATCACATTGCAGCAGTACTTGTGCAAACACTTCTACTTAGTTGTTGGTCCTCTATATATAGGTTCATAGGTTCATAGGTTCATCGGTTCATACTAGGCTATCTGCCCAAGGGCATTTATAAGCCTAGCCCATAGTTATTTGGCTTTCGCCACCCCTTTAGTTTGAATAAAACTGTGCCTATTATTTTGCTGTGCCTCTGTCAAGCAGTGACACTGAAGTAATCCCTGGGGTATATCTGCGATCCCCCATCCATTGGTCAAGATTCCTCTTGAACAAAGCCAGCGAGGTGCTCTGCCTCACATGTACCGGGATTTTGTTCCACAGCATAGGGAGTCTCTGGGTGATGAATCTGTCCCTCCAGCACGTTCTATTAATAACCGTGTCAAGGTTTAAGTCTCCGCCCTTGTGGTTCTGAGGGATCTAGATTTTTGAGGTGAAGCATATTCATCAAATCAGGGTTTGACATGGCCTTATATGTCAGGCACAGGTCACCTCTGAGCAAGCGGTATGAGACTGAATAGAGCTGGAGTTCTTTCAGTCGGGCAGCATAAGACATATTTTTGAGACCCTTTATCCTTTTGGTGAGGAACTTTTGGGGCCTTTCCAGCTGCTGCAGGTGTCGGGTCAGATACATTCGAATGGGGCATTGTACTCAATCATAGGTCTAATGAGTGATGAGTACAGGGGGACGATGACCTCCCTTGATCTAGATGTGAATCTCTTCATGATCAGGTGGGCAATGTAGAAGGTTTTCCTAACCACTTTAGCAACATGAGTGTCAAACGAAAGGCTACTGTCAACCTGGGTCCCCAGATCCCTAATGACTTCTTCTGTGCTCAGTGGATTGCCACCTATATGGTAGCTAGGGGTAACCTTGTTTTTCCCGAAGGGTATGACTATGCATTTCTTGGCATTTAACTTTAGGCCATGGCTCTGGCACCAGTTATCCGTTTCTGTGAGGCCCTTCTGAAGGATATCTGTGTCAGATGTGTTTTCGACTATGGCACCCAGTTTGCAGTCATCTGCAAACTTTGTCAGCCATAACCCTCCTGTGTTTGCTTGTACTTCAGAAAAGTAGATGCCGAACAAGAGTGGACCCAGGACTGAGCCCTGTGGGACACCACTTGTGACAGGCTTTGAGTCTGACATGGCTCCAGCAACTCTGACCCTGTGGGTTCTGTCACTTAGCCAGTTTGCAACCCATCTTGTGATGTATGGGTTTACATTCAAGCTGATGAGTTTTTCGATGATACCTGAGTGGGGTATTGTGTCGAAGGCCTTTGCCAGGTCAAGGTAGGCTGTATGGACTGCCTTTCCCTCATCAATGGCCTTGGTGACTGTCTCGAAAAAGTCAACCAAGTTTAAAAGGCATGATCTGCCTTTGACAAAGCCAAACTGGGTTGGATCCAAAGTCTGCAAGTTCCCTATGTCTTTATTTATGAGTTCCATTATGATCCTCTCCATGGCTTTGCAGATAAGGCTTGTCAAGCTAATGGGACGGTAATTTCCAGGGTCGGTGGAGGCACCACCCTTGTGAAGTGGGACCACAGTCGCCGTCGCCACTCCTTGGGTGCGTATCCTGAGGTGAGGCTAAGATTAAACAGCTGTCCTAACTGCGGGTTTAATTCCTCATTGAGTTCATGGAGCACACAGCCGGGGACACCATCCGGTCCCATGGATGCTGTGTTTTTGCTTTGAGAGAGCAGTTCTCACCTGGGCGTTGGAGATGTTTGGGGGCTACAATCCTCTGGTATAGATATCTCTCCTTTTGGGGAGGGGAGTTTGCACTGAACCTGTCAGCCAGTATGTTGGCAATGTGTGTAGGTTCAGTAATCTTCACATCATTTTGAACTAATTCTGAGCATATCTGGGAGTTTCCTCCTAGGTTTCTAACATAGCTAAAGAAAGACTTATGATTGTCTTTTGAGTCCTTCGCGATTTTTCTCTCAAAATTTGCCTTGGATGATTTTCTGAGAGCTCTTAGTTTTTTACTTATAATGATCAAAGGTGTCTTACCTTTAAAGGTTTTTGCTCTATCTTGTAGTAGCTTCTCCTTTTTGTAGAGCTTGTTTATGGCTGGGGTCCACCAGACTGGGCGCTTGCCTTTGGTACAAAGAGTCTTAGTTTTGTTTGGGATTGCCTGATCCATGCAGTCCTGTAGGTGCTGGTAGAAGGCATTTGTAAGTGATTCAGCGGTTTGAGTAATGTTTACCACTGGCTCAGGGGCCTTAAAGGAGACCACACTAGTTTTTAGAAGTGTGAAGTCGGCTTTTGAGAAGTTTTTCACTGTGGTCTTTTTTATTTCAGGTGGGGGTGGGATGAGGACCTCCAGCGAGATTAGTTTATGATCTGATCTCACCAGTGGGGGGTATACTTCCGGTGTTGAACATTGTGATCCCATGTTCATGATGATGAGATCAAGTATGTTTTCTCCTCTTGTGGGGATGGTGACTAGTTGTTCCATGGCATTTGAGTTTATGAACTCCAGGAACCTTTGGGCTAGAGTGTTTGGGCTTGAGTAGTGTTCCCAGTCTATATTAGGGTAGTTGAAGTCACCTAGTATGATGGTGTTTGGAGATACATTTATCCTCCATTGTTTTCAGGAAGGCCATGTGAGGTTCCTGAGTTTGAGAGGGTGGCCTGTAACATGCTACAAATTGCAGAGCAGTCTTGCCTATGGTTAATTGCACCTGGATGGTCTCCGATGCATCGTGCGTTGCCACCAACCTTGAGGTGTGGGTGTCCTTTATGAATATGGACACCCTCCTTTCTTGGTGTTGTCTGGATTTTGGGGCCGGAACGCATGATATGAGGTGAAACCTGCTAGTGCTGGGGTGCTCTCAGGAGCCTTGAACCAGGTTTCTGTCACAGCACAGACATCGATGTTCTCCATACTGAGAAGGGCCTCGAGTGCGTGCATCTTGAGATTGAGACTTCTGGCATTGAGCAGCATTACCTTTAGTTGTTTTACTTTTTTGTGTTCTAGGGTGGTAGGTTTAGAATTTGAGCCTTGCCTAAAAAGGCACTATGGGGTGGCAAGAGCCTTTGCCAATATCCGGAAGCCTAGGGGTGACAGGTGCAAGCCGTCCCTTGAAGCAGCGTGGCTTGTCCAGCATGTCATCCCAGGCAGACAGACATTGGATCCCCTTTGAATGACACCAGAATTTAAGCCAATTATTAAAGCTGATCATCTTATCACTGTATTGTGGCATCATTCTAGGTGAAGGTATGATACTGCTCAAGGTCAGGGTCATACCTGCCTGGGCTACATAATCAGAGAGCTCCTCAATGTCTCTTTTCATGTAGTCCAAGGAGGTATGTCTCAGGTCGTTGACACCAGCGTGGACAATGACTGAGTCATACTTGTACCTGCTGTTGAGAGACCTGAGTGCTTGTGTTATGTGGCGGATTCTAGCGCCTGACAGGCAGCTTACTGTGACCTTCTCCTTACTCAGTCTGGTGAGCGGGACGTCAGTGTGTCTGACTATGGAGTCACCTATGACAAGTATGTTTGGTGTTGTATTTGGCCTTAAGGGCAGTGACTGCTTTGCACACTGATTTTGTTGTTTATGTGTTGTTTGTGTGGTGTATTGAGTTTGCAGTTGCTTGGGTGTCTGCTTTGGAGGCCTCTGCTGTTTAGGTAAATTTTTACTCAGAGCCTCGAGTATGTCTTAGTGTGTTTATGTGTTTGATTCAGTGGTGTGGTTGAGTTATGTGAGACTGGTATTGTGGTGTGTGTAGTTGCCTTCTCCTCTTGCCTGGTCTTGCCAGTCCTGAGTTGAGAGAGCTCAGCCTCCAGTCTGGCTAAATAGCTGCATCTCTCACAAGTGTTAGTGTTACGTGGGAGGAGGAGAGGGTTGTCCGTGTACATGAGGCAATTGTAACATTGTCTCAGAATTCCCAGATTCACCAACTGGGCAGGAGAGGATGCCAGCATCTGACCCTTCGACATGCTAGAAAGAATTATGAGTTGGTATGAGACAGAAAAGTAGTGGGCTTAGCAGGGAAGTGGGCACTTCTGGGGGGTTTTGCTAGTGAGAGATTTGTATAATATAGGAGTGCTTGACCTGCAAAGAGAATGCTTATAAGACAAGGGATATGCTTATAAGACAAGTGCTGAGCTTTTTGAGAAGAAAAAGCTATTTGGAACAAGTGCTGCACTTTTTAGTGTAGGTGTAAACTGTTTAGGTTCCTAACAGAGCAGTTCTAAGGGAAAAATTGAAGAACAACCTCTAATGTTGCACTGTAGTCATGTTGCACATTTTGCCATGTTTATACTGTCTCACTAGTCAACTGAAACTCACAGTTTATGAAAAGTGATTGAATGAATGCTAGCTTCTTTGACAGTAAGCACAACGTGGCCTTCTTTTAGTGACTAACGGCAGCTGCATTTCTGTATTAGTACTGCACTGTATCTAGTCTGTTGTATTCATAACTGTGTACTTCTTAGTACATTCCACAGTGATGCTATCTTGTCTCTGCAATTTTTGTGATAGGTTTGTGCACACTGGTTTAAACATTTTTTAAACATGCATTGAGCCATTCAAGTTGGTCACTGGGGAGCCATATCAATCCTTATATTTAATGGGCAGCAGGCAGAGAAACTAATCCTGGTTAAAGGCTTATAGTGCATGCATATCTGAACTGCTTCTTACTGAAGTTGGTGCGCCTTGTTTGCTGTGGCATAGACTGGATTCGGGCCTGCTGGATCTAGCTTTGTTTGTGTAACTTGAGCACTAATCCAGACATTCTCTAAAGTATTAAATTGTATTTATTACTGCTTGGTTGTAACTTGATTAAAGTGTAGCTATCATTCTAAGTCTTTTGGATTAAGCACTTGGGCTTCAGACCAGTTGTTTTACATTAGGAAGGTTTGTGGCAAGCACTGTGGTGGCAGGACAGGTAGCTTTCATCCTTCTAAGTTGGGAACTGCTGATTGAGAGCCCAGTGTCCAAGTGTATTAGTTCTGGTTTAGGCACTTGGGCTTCAGGCCAGTTATTTTACATTAAGAAGGTTCGTGGTCTGCACTCTTGTGGGAGAAGAGGCTGGACTCTGCCCTTCTGAGCTGGGAATTTCTGGTTAAAGGTTTATAGTGCCTGAATATTTGAACTGTATCTTACTGAAATTGGTACACCTTGTTTGCTCTAGCATAGACTAGATCCAGGTCTGCTGAATCTAGCTTTGTTTATATGCTTGTTGTTTGTTTGCTTGTTATTTCCCTGGAAGCTAATTCCACCTAATACGCGGCTTCTCTGCTTCTGTGGATCACTAGTGATATCTGCTTTGCTTACTGTACTTATTTCCTTGTTTCACTTGAAAGAAAGTTACTGTTTGTCATTTTTGCATTTAGTTACTTGTAACACATTGCACTCAAGTTACCTGGCACTTGCTCACTAAAGCAATTATATAAATCAGCACTAAAAATGAAAAGCACTACACCCTCACTCCCCACTGGCCCTTGTTTTCAATTATTAAGGAATTCCCAATATTATTCTAGCATGTCCAAAGGTCAGTTGTCAATCTCCTCTCCAGTCCAGCTGGTGAATCTGGGAATCTTGAGGCAATGTTATAACTGCCTCATGTACACAGACAACCCTCTCCTCCTCCCACATAACACAAATACTTGCGAGAGATGCAGCTATTTAGCCAAACTGGAGGCTGAGCTCTCTCAACTCAGGACTGGCAAGACCAGACAGGAGGAGAAGGCAACTACACACACCACAAAACCAGCCTCACATAATGCTACCACACCACTGAATCAAACACATAAACACACAAAGACATACTCGGAGGCTCTGAGTAAAAATTTACCTAAACAACAGAGGTCTCCAAAGCAGACACCCAAACAACTGCTACCTCAAGACACCCCACAAGCAACACATAAACCACAAAAGCAGTGTGCAAAGCAGTCACAGCCCTTAAGGCCAAATACAATACCAAACATACTTGTCATAGGTAACTACATAGTCAGAAACACTGACATGCCACTCACCAGGCTGAACAAGGAGAGGGTCACAGTAAGCTGCCTATCGGGTGCTAGAATCCGCCACATAACACAAGCACTCGGGTCACTCCACGGCAAGTACAAATATGACACAGTCATTGTCCATGCTGGTGTGAATGACCTGAGATGTACCTCCCTGGACTACATGAAAAGAGACATAGAGGAGCTCTCTGATTATGTAGCCCAGGCAGGTATGACCCTGACCCTGAGCAGTATCCTTCCTTCACCAAGAATGATGCCACAATATAGATACAAGATGATCAGCTTTAACAATTGGCTTAATGTCTGGTGTCATTCAAAGGGGATCCAGTGTCTGTCTGCCTGGGATGACATGCTTGACAAGCCACGCTGCTTCAAGGCGGCTTGCACCTGTCACCCCTGGGATTCCGGATATTGGCTAAGGCTCTTGCCACCCCATAGTGCCTTTTTAGGCAAGGCTCAAATTCTAAACCTACCACCCTACAAAACAAAAATGGGAAGAAACTGAGGGTAATGCTGCTCAATGCCAGAAGTCTAAATCTCAAAATGCACGCACTCGAGGCCCTTCTCAGTATGGAGAACATCAATGTCTGTGCTGTAACTGAAACCTGGTTTAAGGCTCCTGAGAGCACCCCGGCACTATTAGGTTTTACCTCATATCATGCGTTCCGGCCCCAAAACCCGGACCACACCACAAAAGGGGGTGTATCCATACTCATAAACGATACCCACCCCGCCAGGTCGGTGGTAACGCATAGCTGAAACCATCCAGGTGCAACTAACCATAGGCAAAACTGCTCTACAAATTGTAGCATGCTACAGGCCACCCTCTCAAACTCAGGAACCCCACACAGCCTTCCTGAAGACACTGGAGGGTATAAATGTATCTCCAAACACCATCATATTGGGTGACTTCAACTACCCGAATATAGACTGGGAACATTACTCAAGCCCTAACTTTCTAGCCCAATGGTTCCTGGAGTTCATAAATTCAAATGCCATGGAACAGCTAGTCACTGTTCCCACAAGAGGAGAAAATATACTAGATCTCATTATCACAAACATGGGGACAAAATGCTCCACACGGAAGTATATCCCTCATTGGTGAGATCTGATCATAAACTAATCTCACTGGAAATCCACATCCCGCCCCACCCCAAACAAAAAGACCACAGTGAAGAACTTCTCTAAAGCAAACTTCACACTACTCAAGACTGGTGTGGTATCCTTCAAGGCCCCTGAGCCAGTGGAAACCACAACCCAAGCTGCGGAAGCCCTTACAAATGCCTTCTATGAACACCTCCAGGACTGCATGGATCAGGCAATCCCAAATAAAACCAAGACTCTTTCCACAAAGGGCAAACGTCCAGTCTGGTGGACCCCAGCCATTAACAAACTTTACAATAAGAGGAGAAAGCTATTACCTGATAGAACAAAATCCATAAAAGGGAAGTCACCCCTGATCATTATTAGTAAAAAAATACGAGCACTCATAAAATCAACTAAGGCCAATTTTGAGAGAAAAATTGCCATGGATTCAAAGGACAATCATAAGGCCTTTTTCAGCTATGTTAGGAACCTGGGTGGAAACTCCCAGATATGCTCAGAATTAGTCCAAAATGATACAAAAATCACTGAACCCACAGACATTGCCAATATACTGGCAGACAGGTTCAGTGCAAACTTCACCCCCCTCTCCCCTAAAGGAGATAACTATCCCAGCAGTCTAGCCTCCCAGACATCTCAAATGCGCAGGTGAAAGCTGCTCTCTCTAAAGCTAAAACACAGCATCAATGGGACCAGATGGTGTCCCCGGCTGTGTGCTACACAAGCTAAATGAGGAATTAAACCCGCACATAAGGCAGCTGTTTAATCTCAGCCTTACCACAGGATACGTGCCCAAGGAGTGGTGTACGGCAACTGTGGTCCCACTCCACAAAGGCGGTGCCTCTACGGACCCTGGTAATTACCGCCCCATAAGCTTAACAAGTCTAGTCTGCAAAGCTATGGAGAGGATCATAATGGAGCTCATAAACAAAGATATAGGGGACTTGCAGACATTTGACCCAACCCAGTCTGGCTTCGTCAAGGGAAGATCATGCCTTTTGAACTTGGTCGACTTCTTCGAAACAGTCACCAAGGCCACTGATGAGGGAAAGGCAGTCCATACAGCCTACCTTGACCTTGCAAAGGCTTTTGACACAATACCCCACTCGGGTATTGTAGAAAAACTTACCAGCTTAAATGTAAACCCATATGTCACAAGATGGGTTGCAAACTGGCTTAAGGACAGAACCCACAGGGTTAGAGTTGCTGGCGTTATGTCAGACTCCAAGCCGGTCACAAGTGGTGTCCCACAGGGCTCGGTCCTTGGCCCCCTATTGTTCGACATCTACTTCTCAGAAGTACAGGCCAACATGGGAGGACTTTGGCTGACAAAGTTTGCAGACGACTGCAAACTGGGCCATAGTGGAAAGTGCATCGGACACGGATATCCTTCAGAAGGGACTCATGGAAACAGATAGCTGGTGCCAGAGCCATGGCCTGAAGTTAAACGCCAAAAAATGTATAGTCATACCCTTCGGGAAAAACAAGGTAACCCCAAGCTACCATATAGGTGGCAATCCACTAAGCACAGAAGAGGTTATCAGGGACCTGGGGACCCAGGTTGACAGTGGCCTTTCTTTTGACACTCACGTTGCTAAAGTGGTTAGAAAGACCTTCTACATTGCCCACCTGATCATGAAGGGATTCACATCCAGATCTAGTGAGGTCATTGTTCCCTGTACTCTTCACTTATCAGACCAATGATCGAGTACAATGCCCCATTCGGGATGTATCTCACCCGACATCTGCAGCAATTGGAGAGACCCCAAAAGTTCCTCACCAAAAGGATAAAGGACTCCAAAATCTGTCATATGCTGCCAGATTGAAGAAACTCCAGCTCTATTCAGTCGCATACCGTCTGCTCAGAGGTGACATGTGCCTGACATACAAGGCCATGTCCAACTCGGAATTAATGGACATGCTCCACCTCAAAAAATCCAAATCCACCAAAACCACTAGAGCAAGCAACTTAAACCTTAGCACGGATATAAATAGGACGTGCTGGAGGGATAGATTTATCACTCAGAGACTCCCTATGCTGTGGAATAAAATCCCAGTCCATGTGAGGCAGAGCACCTCGCTGGCTCTGTTCAAGAGAAATCTTGACCTGTGGATGGGACATCATAGGTTTACCCCGGAAATCATCTCTGTGTCACTGCTGGACAGAGGCACAACAAACTAATGGGCACAGTATTTTTTCATATAAGGGGTGGCGTAAGCCACAAAAATTTGGGCTAGGCTTATAAATGCCTTAGGGCAGATAGCCTAGTATAAACCTATGAACCTATGGATAGAATGCCATTCTGCCATATGATGCACACAAATACATTCACCATATGATGGCACACAGATACATTCGTAGCATCTCTAACAAACTCACCAATCTACACGCATTTATATCCCAACACTCCCCAGACGTACTTGCCATAACTGAAACCTGGCTGAAATCCAGTATCCTAAGTGTGGAAATCCTACCTCCAGGGTATAATATCTTAAGACTAGACAGAACAGGAAGGAAAGGAGGTGGAGTGGCAATTTTGTTTAAAAATACACTCAACCTGCAACCCCTATAACTTTCATTGCCAAAATTTCAAAATGCATAAACCTCAGGCTCCTTGCTAGCTATAAACAACACAAAGAGAATTAACATTCCCTGTAGTTATATTCCTCCAGGAAACAACTTCCCAATAACTGAGGAAACCCTCCAGTGGATCTCAAACAATGTTCCACAAGAGACCATTATACTAGGTGATCTAAATATCAGCTGGTCAACCTGTAACTCCAACAACCCCACTAATCACATTAACCTCTTCGGATTTTCCCAACTTATCCAGGAACCCACTAGAACAGATAAAAAAATCCCATAAACAGTCTGTTCTTGACTGGATACTAGTAAACTATCCCAAACCTAACTACACATCTGGCTGCCTTCCAGATGACCTCAGCGACCACCACTCCATCTTTCTCCTAAGGAAACATGCCACTATTCCAAAACCCGTAACATATAGACAAGTTAGAGATGAGCACAACTTAAATGCCCAGGAACTAAACACTATACTTAAACTATGTAACTGGAAACCACTTTCCCTAGGATTAGACCAAGCAGTTTACTACTTTAACAGCACATTTATCAATGTCCTTAATACTATTGCACCCATCAGGAAAATTAGGGAAAAAACAAATTATGCCCCATGGTTTATCAGGGATACTAGAGCCTTATTAAAATCTAGAGACAAAGCCTGGAAGCAATGGAAAAAAGACAATTCCCAACAAAATAGGCGAAGAAATCAACTACTCAGGAATCAAGCCAATAAACAGACAGTTCTGGACAAGCAGAACTATTTCCTAGGACTACAAAATAAACACTCAAAACACCCCCAAAAACTTTGGCAAGCCATCATCTCCCTCATAAAACCTGGCAAAACAACCACCCCCTCTCCTACCCTCTAATAACAACAGTGACATAGCATCCCAATTTAATCATCACTTTATAGACTCCATCCAGTCACTATCTAAAAAACTATCCTCAAATAACTCCTCACTCACCCCTTCACAAAACCCAATAAACATACCCTCCTTTACTGTCTCACCCATTCCCACTTCCACCATTAAAAAACTCATCCTAAAACTTAAACCTACTACCCTCGCAGCTGATAATATACCCGCAAACGTCCTAAAAATAGCCGCCAAATACTTATCCTACCCCATTTCTATTCTTATCAACCGGTATATTCAGGAATCCTATGTTCCTCAGCTCTGGAAAGTTTCTCCTGTCATTCCCCTCCACAAAGGTGGTAACTTCTATGACTTCTCCAACTATCGCCCCATCGCCATCCTGTCTCCCCTTTCTAAACTTCTTGAGAAATGTATTCACACACAAGTCATGCAATTCCTTACTACTAATAACCTTCTCTCCCCCACACAACATGGTTTTCGCCCTCACCATAGTACAACCACTGCTCTGCTTTTTTACACATCAAGTCAACCAGTACAGAAATGAAAATAACTTTGTTTCCGCCATATTTCTAGACCTATCAAAAGCATTCTATATGGTCTCACACCAAATACTCTTATATTCTCTAGCTGCTCTATCCTTTGCTCCTGATGCTGTAGATTGGTTCACAAACTACTTATCCAACAGACAACAGTCAGTTCTATGGCAAGGAGTTCTTTCTCCCCAACTTCCAACAACCATAGGTGTTCCTCAAGGCTCAATCCTGGGTCCACTTCTTTCCTCTATCTTTACAAACAACCTTGCTACTGCTACCCAGCAAGTCTCACCCATACAGTATGCAGATGACTCAACACTTATCTGTGCATCCCCATGCCTTGCCACCTTATAAAAGCTTACCCAAGAATCCTTTAGCTCTATAGAAAAAATGGATGACAAACATCCAGCTTATTCTCAACCCAAACAAGACCAAATTACTTCTGTTCTCTCCTAATAAATCCAAACCCACCCCCCTCTCTTTCACCATCAGCTCTATTAACTGCACTGTCATATCTCCAACTAGCCATACTAAACTCATTGGGGTAGAACTAGATAACCTTTACTTTGATGTCCACATAGCCCAAACTATTAAAAAGGTACACACAAAAATGGGAACCCTCTATAGACATAAAAAATGTCTTACAGACAAGGCATAAATCACCCTCGCCCAAACTCACCTTCTATCCACTCTGATGTATGCTGCACCTATCCTAACTCAAACCAGAAAAACAGATCTTACCAAACTTGAGGCATGCTATAATAACATTGCTAGGTTTGCTAACAACTCTCTCAATAGAATCCATCATTGTCAGGCTCTAAGGGACTTGCAATGGCTAGAACTTCTGCAACTACTTAGCTATCCATAACTTCTCACAGCCTTTGGCATCCTCACTTACCCTGAAAAAACTCCTGCCCTAAATCACCTACTTTCTCACTATTCTACCTCTCGCCCTCTTCGGTCTACTAACAAGTCTCTCCTTACTATTACTAGAGCAAATAACACAGCAGGGAAAGCACTATTTTCCCACACCACAGCAAAAGCCTGGAATAATCTCCCTACTTATATTACTTCTGCCTCCTCCACCCAGTCTTTCATACACTTACTCAAACTTCATCTTACTAAAAACTGGATATGCCCATGTATCACATAATTACCCCTAGATTCCCCCTCTCTCCTTTACCTAATTCTTAGGATTACATCATTTGAATAGCTGTAGCCTGTTAACTTGATGAACAAATGACACTAGATAATTTGTAAAAAAAAATACTTGTCAGTACTACTGTATTTTTTAATGTTTCACTGATTTATGGTTTTATGTTTGCTTCTTTGTCCTTCAGCTTTTAATTATTATTAATCAACTGTGGAGCTTTTCTCCTCAGGCCTCCGCTGTAAATGGACCTCTGTCCATTTGGACTATCCCAGTTAACAAATGTAAAATAAATAAATTTTTTAAAAAAATTAGAAAAATAAAAATGATGCACACAGATACATTCACCACCTCATGGCATGTAACTAATCCTGGATAGAATACCATTCTGCCATATGATGCACACAGATACATTCACCATATGATGCACACAAATACAATCGCCACCTCATGGCATGTTGACCTATTGATGGTTTTGAAGATAATTAAGTCACCTACTTCATGTCTTTTGGATGTGGGAGCAAAGTAGAATACCCAGCAAAAACCTGTGGGCACCAGTCAAACATTTACACATAATTTCTATATCTTAGGTTTTGTATGACAATGCTCCATAAAAAAAAAGACAGCACAAGTAACCAAATATGAAATTATTAAATTAAAAATGTAAACATAACACAGTTAGAAGTTGGCATGTGCCTGTTAAAAGTCTACATAGAAAAGTCATAAAGTAAACCATCTTCCAGAGGGTAGGCATTCTGCTATAAATCTGTGAAATGTTTCTAGAATGTTTTGCTTGCGCTACAATATTTGTAACATGCATGTGTGTGGTAAAATAAAATAATATCTCACCGCAGTTAATGTGTTGGGCAATAAAAAACAATGCTGTGTGGCCCTGCCTTGAACTTCCCCGTGCTCTTGGGTTACCAGTGAAGAAAACAAACCGTAGTCTCAGGAGACATACCTTTTAAGAAAATTCAATGAAATGCATATGCATTTAACTGATCTTTGTGTTAAGCAAAAGTAGGGTCGCTGTTTCAACTACTACAGGGACTGCAGAGTTGCTAGGAGGACCCTACTGCTCCTTCCTTCCAACTGGGGAAGAGAATTCTAAGAACTACATCTTTACCTTCTCCCAGTACAATGTCTTATGTGACGTATGGCAAGATGCTCACTTTCAGCACAGGATCTGTAACCCATTCATATCTAAACCAACACCTGGCATGCTGCCAACAGCACTGTCCACAAGTTACTCTGGGAAGCTTAGTAAAGTTTTCTGAGGTTATTTTTTTACAAGAACTCACATTTTTTCATGCAAAGTTTGTTTATGTAGGAGAGCCCAGCAGCAATGGTACTGGCTGGATTAAACGGAAAAAGGAAGCCTCCCCCAATGAAAGCATCATCTCCCATCCCCCACAAAGCTGTTTGGCTCAGCAGCTTAATGAGGTGGCCCATTTTCCTTCCATAGAGGATACGTTATTAATTGGCAAAAACATTTATTCAAACTAAAAAAAATATTTTGCTTTTATTCAAGCTAAAAAATGTTTTTGCTTTTTATATGGTCTTTGCCATATTTACTCACTTTTAATTATAAATATTTGCTAGTTGGCCTATAAAACTAGTAAGAAACTTCCAGAGTTAATGTATTATTATTACTGAGATTAACTAATGACCAATACTGCGCACAAGAGAAGAATATAAGTGGCTCAATCTAATGTATCAAATGATGCTCTTTTGGGGTCAAGTCAGTATACAGGCATTACCAGTGTTGGGGAAGGGATCACAAGGAAATTAGCTTTTTGACAGACAGTATATATCCATATATATATTATTGTCCATTTTAGTTATAGGTTCATAGGTGTGTACTAGACTAATGGCCCTGGAGCCTTTACAACCCTAGCCCAAAAAAACTGCCCAGGCACCCTGCCACCCGATGTTAGTTCACTATGCCCCTATCTAGTAGGGCGACTGGAATAATCCCTGGAGTGAATTTTCTGTTACCCATCCACTCGTCAAGATTTCTCTTAAAGAAGGCCAGTGAGGTGCTCTGCTTAACATGAATGGGAAGCTTATTCCAGAGTATGGGCAGTCTTTGGGAGATGAACCTGTCCCTCCTGCATGTTCTGTTAATTGTGGTAATGAGGTTGTGATCTCTGGACCATGTGGCACTGGGAAATTTCTTTAGGTGTAGCATTTTACATAGGGCTGGGTCGGACATGGCTTTGTAAGTCAAGCAGAGAGCACCTCTAAGTAGACGATAAGAGACTGAAAACAGCTGAAGTTTCTTGAGTCTGTCCATGTAGGACATGTGTTTAAGGCCTAAGATCCTTTTTGTGAGGTACTTTTGTGGCCTCTCCAGCTGTTGTAGATGTCTGGTTATACTATAGATGTGCTGGTATATCCTCTTGTTTAAGGCATTATTGGTCTTTCAGTGTAGAATGCCGAACAAGTGCAACATCTAGCCATGTACACCACTTTGTCAGACAATTAAATCTTCCTTTACTCATCCATTTTGGCACCTTGACCATAAGTTCACCCCCCCACATCAGTGTCAATAAATGAACACTGATGACAGTGGCCACATTTAAAAGTTTTAAAGGAGCTGTTGTATAGTTTTCTCCCAAGTCTTACTAAAATGTTTTTAATATTGGACATGTTTTTGAAAGTAAAAGTGGGGAGTTTATCAAAGCAGGATTTAGATCTTTGTCACGCTTTAAATTGACCAGTTCTTTCATAAAATATGAAGAACATTACCAGCATCCAAGGAATAATGCAACACCATATTCTCAGAGTCACCAGGAGGTTTAGTGAGCTGACCAACTGTATTGTCAGAGTTGCCCAAACCAGAACTGGAATTCTGCAGACCCCTACCTATTATTTGAGCATATTTGCCACCCCTTTCATGTAATACCTGTGTGTAAAAACTGTCCACCATGGTAGTAGGGTATCCACATTCCAGAAAAATCCTCTTCAACTTGTCAAATTGGTCAATGCAAACATTGTCACTTGAACTCAGTCTAGATGCACATACAAACTGGCTTTTTACCACACCTTTCTTTTGGTGTAGTGGATGATTGCTTCTAAAATGCAGGAATGCATTACAAAAGGTGGGTTTACGATAAATGGCAGTGTCAAAATTCCTACCAAGTCCTTCCTTGACTGCCACATCCAAAAAATGTGTTTGATTTAAGCTAGTATTGTGTATAAACTCCAAAAATGTGGAAGTTGATTCAAACTGTTCAGTAAAGTCATGAAGTTTTTCATGATTGCCAGACCACACTACAAATATGTCATGCAAATATTGGAAATAACATACACAGTAGGCAAACAAATCAAGCTTGAAAACTGCTTCAATTTCCCACCTCAGTAAAACACCATTTGCAAAACCGGGGGCACAAGCAGCCACCATAGCAACACCTTTGAGTTGTTTAAAATACTTGCCATCAAAGAAAACAAAGTTGTTGTTCAAAGTCAGTTCCATAAACTCAGAGATAAGCATCCATCATTATCAAACAAAGATCTAAATTTCAAGACCACTTCTCCAAACCAGTGCAATCCCTGCTCATGTGGAATGACCATAATTAGGTTTTTATCTAAAGTGACCAATAAATGATTTTTATGCACACAACATTCCTGAGTTTATCCAAAAAGTCCCAAGAATCATGACGAACATGAGGGGAGTTGTGGAACAATGACTTAATGTATGGTCTATGAACTTCACAAGGGTCATAACAGTGGATCACTGGTATTGCAATGGATCTTGGGGATGTCAAAGATGTTTTGGAATTACAGGGAAGTGTACTTTCAGGAAGTCAAACAGACCAACAGAAATATTGTTGAATAATAACATTTCATCAATAAATACATTAATGGCTCTATAGGCTGTATTAATTTCATTCAATGATACAACCTGGTATACTGTTTCATGACTGAGTAGGGAAGTCATCCTGCCAGTGTAATCTATCAGGTCCATAATCACCAAACACTACCTTTATCAGGCTTCATGCACCTGCTATTCTCATTGTAAGTCATGTTGTCTAAGATAGCCCTCTCTTCTTTAGACAAATTGTAGTATTTGTTGCTTCTCTTGTTGTTCAGTAATCCTCTAATCTCCTGTTCACAGGTCTTTTCAAATATATGTATAACCAGGTGTAAGGGGGCTAGTAACACTTTTACATTTTACATTACTGGCAGGGACGTCAGTGTCCATCTCACCACCAAACAAAACTCGAAAATTGAGTTTTCTCATAAAAAGTTTTAAATCAAGAATTGTATGGCCCACATTGGCCCTATCCAAAGGAATAAATGTAAAACCTTTTAAACAAATTGTGATGTTCAGGACCAATATCTAACCCAGTGAAGTTTTAAATGTTGAAATTAAAAAAGGATGTTATGAAAACAGTATCTTTGTCAAAAACAGGTGGGCTTATGCCCACAAGCCCATCCAGGTTCACCATCTCCTGGTTCAATTCATTCATATATCTGTTCCCTCTCCTCCAGTTCTTCTCCTTTGTATGAGTATCATAATTGTCTGGTGTATATGGTGTATATTTCTGTTTTTTCACTATTGTTTCCAACTGTCTGTATATCGGATACTCTAAAGGGTTGGCCAGGGCTGTACTGGAGATCATTGTTCCAATTATCAACCAAAGTCTGGGTCCAATCTGAAGGAATAGCCGTTCGAGTAGTACTGGGTACTTTTAGAAAATACAGTCTTATTCCAATAATCATTGTCATTACATTTTAATTTCTTGTCTTTCCTGCATTTTATAAAAAACAACTTAGAGTCAATTTGTTGCAAAACATTGTTGAAGGTTGGTTTATGTTGCATGAAATTCAAATCTGCTGTAACAGAACTCACTAATGTAGAAATTCCATCTCTGTAACAGTGCATTCGCCATTCATTCTCCTGTATAACCAAATGGGTCAATTCCAAGCTGGTTTTGTCAAAGAGGTCTAGTAGTTCCATATGGAATGGAGAGATCTCCTGAACTCCTTGAGGGAACTTCCATATATGCAGACCCTTGGGAACATGTTGGCATTTGTTTGATACTCTCTTCCAAAAAATAATTGTCCAATTAAAGGGATTTAAATTTAAACAAAGCTTTATCCAATGCCTTAATCTGTTGTTCTAAAGTCAAAAATTTACCTTCCATAGATCCTACTTTTTGTAACACATTCCTATATTTTAGAAGCAATCATCCACTACACCAAAAGAAAGGTGTGGTAAAAAGCCAGTTTGTATGTGTGTCTAGACCAAGTTCAAATGACAATGTTTGCACTGACCAATTTGACAAGTTGAAGAGGATGTTTCTGGAATGCGGTTCCCTACTACCATGGTGGACGGTTTTTACACATAGGTGTTACAAGAAAGGGGTCTACAGAATTCCAATTCTGGTTTGGGCAACTCGGACAATACAGTTGGTCAGCTCACTAAACCTGGTTACTCTGGCAATATGGTGTTGCATTATTCCTTGGATGCTGGTGACATTCATCATATTTTATGTAAGAACTGGTCAGTTTTACAGAGTGATGAAGATCTAAAATCCTGCTTTGATAAACCCCCACTTTTACTTTCAAAAACAAGTCCGATATTTATTTTATTTAACATTTGTTTATCAGGAAAATAGACTCAACTACCTATGTTGGTGATTGGAAAAATCAGTTATTACATTTGGAAATGCTTTGGCAACTTCTTCTTGATGCCACTAATTTCCCTGGTTTTAATGAAGCCATTTCTATATCTAGTGAGCTCAAACTTAGAACTTCTAAGTTATAACAAAGTTTTTTTATTTACTGCTACGATGTATATATTTTTACACTACAGTCTTTATTGTGTTGTTCTCCTTTTAAATATTTTGATGGGCTGGTTGCAATTTTGTATTCTGATTGGTCATTTTCATGGGGGTGTGTTACTTAGAGCATTTTTAACTGGGCTATGTTTTTAAATGGTTATGGTTCTGATGATGTCTAATTAAGATGAAAGTGCTCACCCATAAGATAATAAAGTTGATGTCCTTCAAGAATGCAACTGCAGTCCTGACATATGGGTTGTCCTGCCTCAGGCAGCCCCTCGGTCGGCCAGATTCCAAAGTCTGGGTCCGGTGTTGGCTGATGTCGCCTCTTCCCTGACGTCAGAGCGGCTGGGGTATAAAAGCATCAACCGACGCCATCTTCTTCAGTCTTTCTTGCCGCGCAGTGCCCGAAGCAGAAGCAGTTCGCAAGTGCCGGTCAGCCATCTCCTGTGTTTTCAGTTACCGAAGTCATCAAAAAGTTAAGTACCCCATTGGGGAACCTTTTCTTGCCTCAGCCGATGTCAGATAAAACTGCAAAAGTTAATAATTGTTTGTCTTGTGGTAAACAAATACCTCATAAGGACTTCCATTCTTACTGCCTTCCCTGCCTGGGCCCAGACCACGACGTCTCGGCCTGTGCTGCCTGTGCTTGCTTCAATAAGCGCACACTCAGGCGCCGGGCAGAATTTGCTGAAGACTTTTTTGGGGAAAATTTCTCCTATATCATGCCATCAGAACAACCGACAACACATATTTCCAAAAAACGGAAGGACCGGGACCGACATTCTCGGCCCGCGACTTCCACCGACGCCACGCCAAAGCCTACCGTGAGTGCATCGGTCTCTTCGGAGGTGGTAATTCAACTGCTCCAGACCGACGACACCACTTTACCGCACACTTCGGTCCCGGAGGTTACCCCGGTGCCGGTTGTTGATTTTCCTCCTGAAACCGAAGCCCAGGAATTACCTGACACCATACCGGTGGATAAAGTTACTCCAGCACGTGGGGCTGCTAGGTCTCCGGTCTCTATGTCCATCAAGGCCTACACACGTGCTAAGGCTGCCAGCCAAGCTAAGGCTCACCCTCCTAAATCCTTTTCCCAGGGTTCCACTTCTGATAAACAGATCATGACCTTAGCTGCAGATCTAATTTCTTTAATCAGAGGCTCTCAGGAACATCCAGACAGAGGTTCTCAGCCGCCTGCAGATAAAAGGCCTAGGGTTGAGCAGACACATACCCTTTCCTCAGATGAAGCCTCTGGGGACTCAGACCATTCAGATTCCCAGGGAGAATCCTTCCAGGCCTACGAGGATTCTGATGCTGATGAATCCATTCCCTCTGCCTCTCCTCCAGAGGATATTTCTTTCGGGGAAATTCTCCACTCCATGAGAGAGCATTTTCAGTGGCAGGGCCAGGATTTCTCTGACTCCAGGAAAAGGCTACATACTTTCCTTAAGTTACCCCAGCACAGACCTTTAGCTATTCCACCAGTGTTAGATGTATTGGATGATGTGTATTCAGACTCCAGTGCTTCCCCTGATTCTCTCCCTCCTGCTCCTGTCAAGCCAGACAGATATTACAGGGTTCCTGAAACTCACAAGCATCTCTTTAAGGCCCACTCTGTGGATCTAGAAACTATTTATCAGGGGCCCAAAGGAGTGGCCACCTCCACGGCCAAAAACCCTTTGCCCGCAGACAGGGAATCTAGGTCCTTGGAGAGATGGGGCAAAAAAGTTTATACCTCAACCACCCTTGCCATGAGGGCACTTAACTGTCTTTTTCATATGTTTCAGTATCAGGATTTCTTGATGGATGATTTGCAGAAAACGTTAGCCTCTCCTGAGCCTTTAGATAGAAAGGCCTTGCAGGATTTGGTTCATAATACTCAGCAGGTTAGCAATCATTTTCTTCAGTGTGGTTATGATGCATTGGAAGCTTCATGTAGGGCAGGTATGACAGGGGCTGTCATACGTAGACATGCTTGGTTGAAAGAACAGGTATTGCCAGATCATGTTAAAGTAAAGCTCCTAGATGCACCTCTGGAAAAACAGAAGCTATTTGGTGCTAATGCACAGGATGTGTTGAAATCTATTGAGGAAAAGGCTAAATCAGTACAAACAGTCAAAGATTTCCTCCAGGTTCAGCCACCAAGGTTCAGCAGGAATTGGCCTTCAAAGAATTGGTCCTTTCCAGACACTGACAAGTTCCAAAGGGGAAAAAACAGGCGTGCTTGAGGTAGAGGGCAATACCTAGGCTCCTACAGGGGCCGCCAATGGCAACCAACTAATCAGAGAAGTGGCGCAGGGACTTCTACTGCTCCACAGGGACAATCACAATGACTTGACTTTGACACCGCCGACCAAGGCTCAAAGAGAAGCACCTTTAGGCAGAAAATTATCCTTATTTTCAAAGAATTGGCACATTTTAACAAAGGACAAATGGATTCTGGACATAATAGACAAAGGTTACAGGTTCCACTTCCATACCTTACCACCAAGACAAGGCATGCCAAACCTGCCACAAAATCAAAGGGCAGAGGCACTCATACAAGTTTCAAACCTGTTACAGATCAAAGCAATAGAAAAGGTTCCTCCTCAGGAACAAGGTCAGGGATTCTACTCAAGACTGTTCCTTGTTCCAAGAAAAGAAAAACAATGGAGACCTATACTGGACTTGTCCGCTCTAAACACTTTTCTCATTGTGCCAAAATTCAAAATGCTGACGTTACAGCAACTTCTTCCCATGCTGGGCAAGGGGTCTTGGCTGGTTACTCTGGACCTCAAGGAGGCATACCTGCATGTCCCAATCAGACACAGTTGCAGAAGATACCTCAGATTTCTTGCAGGGTCAGAGCATTATCAATTCTCAGCATTGCCGTTTGGCTTATCTACTGCGCCCAAAGTATTCATGAAATGCCTGGCATCAGTAATTGCACATTGCAGACTCCAGGGGATACAAATATACCCTTACCTGGACGACTGCCTTATACAAGCGGACAGCAAACAAGCCTTGATAAGAAACTTGGACTATGTCATACACTTACTACAGGCTTTGGGATACACAGTCAACATTCAAAAATCAAGACTACTGCCATCCCAACAAATAATTTTTCTAGGAGCCAAACTGGACACAAACTCACAAATGGCTTTCCTCACAGAAGAAAAACAAGAACAATTACCAGATTACTTCAAAAGTCTGCAAAGCTCACCCAGATGACTGCAAGGAAAATCCTGCAGGCCCTGGGTTTCATGGCATCTTGCATTCTTCTGATTCCACTGGCAAGACTACACATGAGAAAACTACAATGGTACCTAAAAAGTTTATGGTCTCAACACAGCCACAACTTAGAAGAAATTATACCACTCATTCCATGTCTACAAAAGGAATTTTTGTGGTGGGCACAAGCAAGTCAATTAAACAAAGGCATGTCTTTCAACAAACCTCAAGCAAGTCAAACCATTGCAACAGACACCTCAGATCATGGATGGGGGGCGCACATGGAGGGCAGATGCATGCAAGGGCAATGGGCTCCCCGGGAAATGCATCTGCACATAAATCTAAAAGAGATGTTGGCAGTGATTCATGCAATCGAGGCCTTCAGAAAATTTCTTCAGCAAGGTCATCTGCTAATAAAGACAGACAACACCACTGTCATGTGGTACATAAACAAACAGGGAGGCACTCATTCTTACCCCCTCTGCAGACTAACAATGACTCTTTGGGAAAAGGCCCTGAAACTGAACTTACAGTTGCAATCCCAGTTTGTTCCAGGCAAGGACAGTGTTCTGGCAGACAGTCTAAGCAGAAACATTTTGGACCCGCACGAATGGATGCTGCATCCAGACATTTTTTCACAAATAACTCATGCATGGGGAAGGCCAGACATAGATCTCTTTGCTTTTCACCTCAATCATCGTCTGAAGAAGTTCTGTTTGAGGACACACCATCCTCAAGCCTGGAGAATGGATGCTCTCTCCTTCAGCTGGAATTCTCTGACAATCTATGCATTCCCACCTCTACCATTAATGACCAAGGAGTTACTGAAGATCAAAGCAGAACAACAGAAAGGTATTTTGATAGCTCCAGACTGGCCAAGGTAGCACTGGTATCCATTACTAAGGAGCATATCTCGCACCAAGCCGTGGCCCCTGCCTCAATGGCCTCTGCTTCTAACTCAGCACAAATACAGGACTGTTCATCCCAACCTGCAAACATTGCAGCTGACAGCTTGGAGGGTCCCATGACTTCTACCCATATCTCTCTCTCCAAAAAAGTTCAAGAGATCTTACTGGAAGCACGCAGACCTTCCACCAGAAAAACTTATTCAGCCAAATGGAACAGATTCATCACCTGGAATGCCAACAAGGGTCAGGATGCATCAGTAATAAGCATGCCACAGATACTAGAATACTTGGCAAAAATGCTTCATAGTGGCCTTTCATATTCTTCCATAAAAATACATGCTTCAGCAATCTCAGCAAAATATAACTGTGATCCACCTGTGTTTTCATTCACATCCTTTGCTAAGACAGTTTCTAAGAGGGATAAAGAATATCAAACCTCCCAGGAAACCACCAGTGCCTGCATGGGACCTCAACTTTGTCTTGGAAAAATTAACTCTTCCTCCTTTTGAGCCAGCAGCATCTTCAGAAATGCAATTTCTTTCCTGGAAAACAGTTTTCCTGTTGGCAGTTACCTCAGCAAGAAGAGTCTCGGAGATACAGGCCCTCATGGCAGTACCTCCATTCCTCATTTTTCATCAGGACAAAGTTTCTTTAAGAACCAATCCTTCATTCATGCCAAAAGTGATATCCAGGGTGTCTCTAAATCAAGCAATTCACCTACCTACTTTCTTTCCCAATCCTCAAAATAAAGGAGAAAAGCTGCTGCACACTTTGGACATACACAGACAATTACGCTACTACTTGGACAGTACAAAGGCCAACAGAAAGTCTGACCAACTATTTGTAGCTTATGCTGCTGGAATGCAAGGAAAGGCAATTTCCAAACAAACAATTTCAAAATGGATTGGACACTGCATCAGATTCTGTTGCTCTTTCCATGATAAAGGTAGGCCAGCCAATATCAGGCCATACTCCACCAGAGCTATAGCCACCTCCACAGCCTTTCTAAGGGGGGTGGCTACAAAGGACATTCTAGAAGCTGCTACATGGAGCTCCGTGCATACATTTTCCAAACACTACAACCTGCCTTTATACTCCAGATCCTGAGCAGGCTTTGCTTCGGCAGTCCTGCAGGGCATTTTAGCTACACCATCTTTTTCTTAGATCCTACCACCCCCAGCTTGGCTATGGTATTCAACCTATATGTCAGGACTGCAGTTGCATTCTTGAAGGACATAGTACAGTTTTGTACCTACCATAAATGTAGATGTCCGATAGATATGCAACTGCAGTCAGGTTTACCCTCCCTCCTACCCCTCTGTAATTTACTTTTTTGGGTCCACTACCCCTTTTCCAACTTAGCTGGGGATAGCTTTTATGGTGTATCTGTTTATTACTATTGTGCATGTCTGAAATTTTATCCATTCTCTAAATTTAGCCTTCCTTGGAGGGCACCTGGCATCTGGGGCAAGAAACACTGAAGAAGATGGCATCGGCTGATGCTTTTATACCCCAGCCGCTCTGACGTCGGGGAAGAGGTGACATCAGCCAACGCCGGACCCAGACTTTGGAATCCGGCCGACCGAGGGGCTGCCTGAGGCAGGACAACCCATATGTCAGGACTGCAGTTGCATATCTATCGGACATCTACATTTATGGTAGGTACAAAACTGTACTTTCTCTGAGGTTTCTTGCTATCTGGTCATTTGTTTTTTGGATTTTGGACTTTTATGGACCAGTGCAAGTCTTCTGCTCAGTTTTTGCTTTCTGATTAAATAGTTCAGTGATACAATCTAATGTAGGTAAACTGAGCTGAGTGTGGATACATGATGAACTGAGAATAATAACAGGAAGTCATGTGACCCCCTAAAAGCACCAGCATTTTTCTGTCAAATATAAAGTGGACTTAGCAGTGTTGGAGGATGCAAGGATAGTAATACTTCTAATGCCATTTTATTGTTTCAAGGTGAATTAGACCACCTTCAAGCATCCAATGCCTTCCCTGACTATTCTGGAGTTAATGGGAATGGTCTGCTTGTCATTCAGCAGTGCTTAGCCTTTTCCTGAGTTACAAGGAATTTCATCCTGGACCTTGTGACAGCATGATCTTTCCAAGCTGCAGCTTCTTTTTCAAGATAAACAATGTGAGGTAATACCCAGCCTCTGTCCTGAACTTACATCCTATCCTCTCTTATGGACCTCATGGATACCCAGCCTCTGTCCTGAACTTACATCCTATCCTCTCTTATGGACCTCATGGATACCCAGCCTCTGTCCTGAACTTACATCCTATCCTCTCTTATGGACCTCATGGATACCCAGCCTCTGTCCTGAACTTACATCCTATCCTCTCTTATGGACCTCATGGATACCCAGCCTCTGTCCCGAACTTACATCCTATCCTCTCTTATCTACCCCATGGTACCCTATCCAAGATTATAAGGTATAATTTGTTAAACTATTCGACTGTACCACTCATATAAGAAATATGGTCAGCTGGTAGTCCTAATTCAGTACAAGGTGTAGTAATGCCTAAGAACTGCAGGAAAGGACATGATTGTGAGGTGTGTCTAGCTTACTTGATGTGGAGATTCTACCAAAATAACAAAAATAAGTGGTAAAATGATCAGTTAGGGTATCATGCAAGATGCCAAATCCTTTGATCTGTGATAGAATACCAGAGATCAGCAGTATGACATGGTCATTGAGCCTATTAATGCCATTAATTCACTGGCAGTTAATACAGAGGGTTAAGGCTGTGAGCTGTAGTTCTTGTGGTACAGGGTTTGAGTCCCTCAGCCCTCTTTTGCCTACTGTATGATTTTGAGCAAGCCACTTAACCAGACAGTGCTTGGAGGCAAATGGAAATTTGGGCTAGGCTCCTGAATGGTTCCCTGGACTTTAACTTAGTATCAACTAATGAATCTATGAGGTAAATGTCCCTTGCATGGAGCAGAATTCTTACCAGAAACACTAATGGCATCCAGGTTTCTGTTAGTCTCATAGGAGGATTATTAAGCTTGAACAAAGATAAGGAGGGAAGGAGCAGATCCCAAGCCAACTCAGACCTTAAGAAGAGTATTCCAAGACAGACAGACAGTCTTACCAGAAAAAGCTTGTTAAAAGTAAGATGTCCTTGCCTGCCTTTCAGGACAGATGGTTTCCAGGCTCAGAATGAATAGTATTATGTTAAATAAAAAACAGCTGTTCCACCACCGGTCATTTGGGTTTTAACATCCCTAAAAATTTACAGGTGAGTTGTCAATATCTTTGCTCAAGTCTATATATCTGAACTAGACTTTGTTTACTAGTTGGACATCAGATTTGTAGGGTGAGATCCAAGCTTTAACATTATTGGTCTGTTTACACAAAGTATACATGTTGGAGTAAAATACATTTTGGTAAGACCCGACTAAATCAATTAGTAGACAAGAACAGACAAGAACAGATTGCAGTTGATTAAAGAGTGGTTAGACCAGCATAAGGATGGAAAATGAATCCTAGCGTGACAGATCATCTGTCAGGGGCTGCATGAAAGCTCAGTGTGTAAACATTTGTGGAGCAAGATTAATAGTCTCGGTGAAAGCACGTAAGTAATTAGTGTTTTGTTGAGAATATTTACAATTATCTTTTTTTTTGAGTTGGTTGGGATGAAGTCTATCTGCAGTTATGGAAACTAGTACAATGATAAGAAAGAGAGGTATAGTGTCTAGGGGGGATTAAATGCACAGTGGCATGTGGTATAAGTATTTTACTATTGATGGCCCAAGGGTGCAATGGCCCAGAGATGCAGTCACAATTGATAAAATGGTATGCTGGACAACTAATTAGGCAATATATGGAAACATAACAAGGTAGGAGGAAATTCTTATGATTATGGTAAAAAGTAAAGACTAAAGGTACATAAAAGCAGAAGTATAGGGGGATTACAAGATATCTGCACTCTGAAAATCAGATTGATTAGACCTGTCCCAGTGTGAAAAACAAAAGTGGTATAAAAAGCCACTAAAAGCTAACGATTTGACTAAAATCCAGTCACTGATTAGTCACTACACTGTCTGGATGTCAGCAAAGAAGAAATCTGGAGAAAATTAAAATAATCAACTGGAAAAAAAGAAGAAAAGCCTCTGGTTGGAAAAGACCCCTGCAGCTATTCATCAAAAAAAAAACATTTTGGGTTTCAGCTTTGGTACAAGAGGTGGCTTTAAATAACTTACAGGAAAATAAATAAATCAAAGGCATTGAGAGATATTTAAAATAAATGAGTCACTAGATGAATATATGAAGTCAAATGACAAAATGATGAAAAGAATAGAACTTTAAGCAACTATTCAGATGAGCTGAGAAACTGCAGAAATCAGTGGTTGAAATGAAGGAAAGGTTGCCTGAATATGATAATTTTCAAGAAGAAATATTTCTAAATATAGTACAGTTAGAAAGCAGAGTTCACAGAGAAAACCTGAGATTTTCTTCTATACCAGAGAAACTGGAAGGAATAGATTGCATTCATTTTATGAAAGTACAAATAAGCAACTGGACTGGTATTCCACAGCATGATTTGTTAATTGAAAGGGAACGCTCTGTGTATGCCCCAAATCTTGTTATGGGAAAGAACCCAAGACCCATATTAATAAAGATGCAATCATAGTAGCAGAAAGAGCTGCTCCTGCCAAAACTGAGGAAGAAGGGAAAGGTATTAAAATTGGGATCACCAGAGTGTTTAGAGAAAAAGGATTATTTGCTGTACACCATGAAGAAGATAAATGAGTTTATCCCTGCAATCAAGAGATGCTGATAGGCAGGTGTGACATTCAAGTTGCTATAAACAGTTGGAGGATCAAAGATATTTTAGATGCAGAGCCATATAAGGAGGAAATAAAAATGTTTATCCTGCAAGCAGTGACCCAGCAAGCTGAAGAGGACTCTACCTCTCATTTTTCTCTCAATAACAAAGACCATAAGAGATAACTTGCCAGTGAAACCTCTTCCATTGCTCGAAAGGAAAATAATTGAGTGACAAAAAAATCCCAGATGATTAGAAAAATCAGGAGTACCTTGGACATGAACCAAATACTGGTGTTGGATGGTTGAGATGATGAGAAAGAAGCTCAGCAATAATGTAAAAGTAGGAAATAAATATTAGAATTGTAAAGCATCATTTTCTTAAGATGTGGTTTGGACATGAGAACTGTGCTTCTGCAAGAAAAAGTGGCTAAAAAGATAGAAAGTTTGTTGGCTCTGATAAACTGGTGGGAGGACTGTAAAGAATAATTTCCAATGTGTCCTTCATGTTTAGAAGGACTCAAAAGGGGCTGAAGATGTAAATGTAATTTAAAACTTTTTGTACCTAGTAATACGTGTATAATAACTTTCTTAAAGGTAAACTGAATGCTGTATTGCAGAATAGTGCTATATAGTATACAGCATTATTAAATTGTGAGGTAGTACAGCCTCATCAGCTGAGTACTGTTTATGCTATTGATATTAATGTAAGAAAACTACTTTTTTTTGCCTTTAAATTATCAAGAGCTTATACTGTAACAAGATCAAGGCTAGATTTAAGCAATATAATACTGGTATATTGGGTTGATGGGCTATAAAAGTGTACTGATTTCTTAATATACTCTGCAGGCAAGGGAATTGTTTTCTAAGCTAGCAGGCTAGAAAATTTAAAGTATCAAAAATGACAACTTCCTAGCATTTGAAAAGAGATTTTTTTTTTTGCATTCATAAAGCGATAAGTTTTATTTTTCTTTCCATTACCAAGAGCCTGCAGTTGGAGATGATAGGTCTACTGGTTCAGGCAACTAATCAGAAAAATAATGTGCTATGGGGCATTTGTATAAGAAACATCATAATTAGTATTTAAAGGGTAACTAGGAAGCAGCAAAGTAAAAGTAAATGAAAGTTTGACAGTGAGAATTGTATACTTTTGCAAGTATTTGCATTCCCTAGCAGCCTTTATGCTTCAAGATTAAACACAGCAGTGTACACTTTAGTTTATTCATTTAAGGGTGGTCAGCTCACCTTTTATTAAGGTTAAAAATCAGTAAATTGAGAGCATGTGAGTTGTTTTTCACATCTAGGAGTGAAATAGAGGTAGGAAAAGGACAGATGGCATTTGTGCAAGAGGGAACATAGATTCTAGCATGCACTTCCAGTGTGATTACATCTAACTTGAGAATAGGTAAAGCCTGTGAGTGAAGCTATCTACTGGGGTAACTGCTCCTATCTGGATAAGTAACTTCCCTTTTTATATACACGTTTGTGCATTTGCTGTGAGTTAAAAGGGGTGGAGAGGTTGAAATGTAATTAGTTTTTTCTTTCTTCAGTGTTTTTATTGAGTCAAAATGTCTGGAAAAATTTGATACGGGCTGAATCAGAGATGAGAAGTGTAAACTGCATACATGACCAGCTTCCTAAACATTAGAATGTGCATGTAAATTGCAAGTTGAAACATATATTTAAAATAAACTGTCATGCAGAACATGTGAAAGTAACATCTTTTTAACAGAATGATTGCCTTATCAATTTTATCATGGGATGTGAATGGCATTGCAGGTATACATAAAATAAAAGAGTACATTAAGCATATTAAGAAGTTTAGGGTGCAAACAGCAATGTTACAGGAGACACATTTGGATAGAAATGAGCGTGTGAATTTGACAAATAAAGGAGTTCAGACTTTATATCCAGCACAGTATCAGGGTCAGATGAAAAGATGGAATAATAATACTAATTGTAAGAGAGCCTCCAGCAGAGATAGCAAAGTAAAAGAAAGACAATAAAGGTATAGTTGTGGTAGTTAAAGGTTACTGGCAGGGAAGAAGGATTACATTGGCATGTATCTATATTCTGTACAAACTAATCTTATGGGACTTAAGAAAATATGGGAAGAAATAATTAGCTTTCAGTAGTGAATATTATTTATGAGTGGGAACTGGAACCTGATTTGCAATAGTAATGATATATTGGGAGAACCTAGAAGGAAAAGATAACAAGCGAGTGTAGATTTATTTAAACATTGTGACAATACTTGGAATAGAAGATGTCAATTTATTAGCAGGAACACAGACATCTATATAGTATAATTCAATGTTTAATAATTGAGTGAGACTAGATAGAAATTATATTCCACATGAATATTTAAATGAAAGGTTTGTAATATATCCAATAATCATTACAGATCATGCTCCAATAGGGACAAAGATACAGATGCAGGATAATGAAGTAAAAATAAGACTCTGGTGCTTTCTCATTTGACTGTTAAAACAGAGGAATGAGGCGGCACAGTAGCACAGCGGATAGCTTTCTTGCCTCACAGCAAAAGGTTCCCTGGTTTAATTCTCGGTTGAGGTGCCTTCTGTGTGGAGTCTGCATGACCTCCTTGTGTTCACATGGATTTTTTCTGGGTGCTCCAGTTTCCTCCCACATTGCAAAGACATGCCTTAGGTGGACTGGACACTCTAAATGGGCCATAGGTGTGAGTGTGCATACAAATTTGTGGTGTGGAAGAACACCACTTGGCGGTGTAAACCTTGGTTTTAGTGATTGCCATGTTGAAGTGACACCCTGATCCCATGTGCAAAAATAGTAAAAAGTGGTTGTGGATAGACAGATAAGGAATGGGTAGTGGAAATGATTCACTAGTTATTAGGGAAGATAGAAATTTCTTCAGAAGGGATAGCGAGAGTAACAGAAAATGAAAATTCAGTTTAAAATATCGTTGAAACAAGATTTAAAGATTAGGAAAAGAAGTTCCAGAAATTATTTAGAGGGTTGTCAAAGGTTAAACTATTATAGAAGAAAGGGAATCTCAAGAACATGGAGGAGGAGCAATTACCGAGTGTTAAACAGAGAATAAGTAAGTATTTGGATAATATCCATGAGTTTAGAAAGATTGCTTTTAATTATGTATTTTAATGACAACTGCAGAGTACAAAAACTCTTAGCTCATTGACTTACACAACTGAAAGCATAGGGAACATATGACAAGAAAAATAATCAGAGATCCTATAAAAGAAGTATTAGAGATATTTTGCAAATTCTATGAAAATCTGTATAAAACATGGGAATGGGAAACCAAGAAAAGGCACAAATGGAAATATTTACATAAAGCTTAACTATGCCAAGGCTAGAGGAAGATCAGGCTCTAGAATTAAGAGCTAGGATAGAAAGGCATGGAATAAAATGGTGATGTATAATCAATCAGCAGATAAATTTCCAGGAAAAGGTGGGATTCCTATGGAAGTTTGGAAATTAAGAAGTAAAAGTGATAAAGATGTGAAAGTTTTTTTAACAACATTTTAGGGAGCTATTGTGGCTGTATTACCTAAAATCTTCAGACTCAGCTTCATAAAGATAATTTTCAATTTTAAACCACGACCATGACATGTTTATGACTATACCAGCTAAGAGAATGGCAAAAATATTGCCAAAAGTGACAGTTATGAATCAATGTGAATTTTGTGAAGGAGAGGCAAACAACTGACAATATTAAGAGAACAATGATGGTCCAGAGGGAAGTAAAAAAACACCTCTACTGTTGGTGGGTCTTCATGTAGAGAATGCATTTGATGCAGTCAGCTGGGATTTTATGAATAGGGTAATGGTAGCATTTTGGTTCCCTGACAGAATAACAGGATTGATATAGAGGATAAATTAAGGGTTGAAGGTGAGAATAAGATTGGAAGGTTTCTCTCCAACAAGCTGTGTCTAACCAGAGGACCCAGGCAGGGATCTTTGCTTCCATTTGTTATTTGCTTTATGTTTAGAACCATTAGCCCAGAAAATAAGGGTTTCAAAATTTCAAGGATGTAACTGGCATGATAATCAAGGAAAAAGTGGCTTTATTTGCAGATGACATTATTTTGTACTTGATAAATTCAGAAAAGGACATTTGATGTTGTGGAACATTCTGAGACAGTTTCAAGTCTTTTCATCTTTTCAGGATATAAACTTAATGAAGATAAAACAAAGTTTACAGTGGTACACTATGTACTCATACACTAATTATTTCAAACAATATCCATATGTATGGGTATAGAATATGAAGTATTTAGGTGGTTGCATTAAAAAGGACCTTATTATAGCAGCTATGAATATGTGGGAAGAGATCACACAAAAGACAATACAAAAACAGAGAAGTAGGAAGCTCTAGATTATAAATAAGGACAGTAAGATACAAGCAGCTTAGATTTTTTTAGCTCCTTAGTTTTATATACAGCTCAAGTAAAATTTTATTATCCAGAGAAGAAGTTGAAGATGATAATTAATAAAGAGTTGAAGGAATTTATTGGGGGGACAAGAGTTAAGTGGTACATGTTGATTTCTTATCCTATAACATTATGATTACCTGATTTGAAAGGATGCTTTAGAACTATGCAGTTAAGGCTCATGTGAGTGTGTGTGTGTGTGTGTGTGTGTGTGTGTGTGTGTGTCTGTATATATGTATATATATATATATATATATATATATATATATATATATATATATATATAAAACTCAAGCAGAAGGTTATAAATCAAAGAAGAAAGGAATGATGATGAAACAAGGGGGAGTTCAAGAAATAAGAAAGGGGTAGAATTATAGATGCAGGTGCTTATGGAAAAGAATAACCACCACACACAATATTATATTTACAAGGTAGCAGAAAGTGTTCTACAAACTAAGCCAATATGGGAATAGAGAAAGAAGATTTTTACCAATAGGGATGACTGCAAGTAGGGGTAGAGAAAACAGGGAAGAGGGGTCTAGAATTAGTAAAGGAACCATGGTCTTGGGAGCAAATAACAAGAAACAGAAAGGTAATACAGTGGACTGAGGTCAAGAAGAAGTTTTGACTGCAAATTAGAGACTCATTTCCCTACCAGGGATTGATAAAAGGGTATAGGCAAAGAGAATGCAAAAGGGGAGTGCTAAGTGAAAGGCCAGCTCTGGATCAGTTTTTATTGAATCCAGAACAGAAGCTGCTGTTAAAAGAGGATAATAGGTAGGAAATACAGAATATTGCACGAAAAGTGAAAGAATCAATCAGAAAAGGTTTCAAATTATTGTGAAGTGAGACACTGGAAAGACAGTTTACAAAGGAACATATGAAGGAGGACATATATATGGCTCTCAAGTATGCAAAAAAAGTTTAAAAGCTTTAGGATTTTTTGATAGAAGTGTTTACATACTTATTTTTATAACCTGAGGAAATTTCAGAGAAATTTCCCTGAACAAATAACAAATG